>NW_027117831.1:0-90000 GCF_038497905.1 Lipomyces japonicus | reverse complement strand
GTCACCAATTAATTTTTTTTTTCTTTTTTAATAAATTGTAAACTTACTTGGTTTTAATCTCTTTTAAACCAATAGTAAATGACACCAATGGCGAACTTAATAGAACTAGTACGACTAACATGTCACAGCTTAAATTGACATAGATTACATTGAAATATGATACGACAAATGTGGTAAACTTGCAAGACCTGATTTCCAAAAATAAAAAATAATACAACAAAATAAAACAAAGTAAAACAAAATAAATAAAAGAAAAATTTTTTTTTTCCTTTCGTTATATACAGAAGGTATTAGGCAGCGCCAGCGCTGGGTTTAGAGGTTAGGCGACAAGAGCACACAGGGCCGCACCCACGCCGGATCCGTCCTTTGCGATGCCGATGCGAATCTTTCCTTCATTATCGGCACCAAGTACGGCATTCAACGATTCCCGAATCAGGTTTTCATAACCTGGGTAAAATTCAAACACGGACCCATCCACGCCTACATCCACATAAGGCAGCCGGTCGAGCACGCCGGTATGAAGCACGACGCCAGCAATTGCGGCACCAGCCAAGTAAGCAGAACGGCGGCCGATGGCTTCAACAATGCGCTTGATTGCCAGTCGCTCGGATAGTGTCGTGGATAATTCGAGATCGGTTTCGATCATGGCCTTGACGGATACCAATTCTGGCGATGAATCAGATTCGATCAGCGACAGCACGGACGTGTCAAGCGACCAAGGCGTGGAAAGTTCCTGTGATGTAGCTCCAACAAAAAGCAAGCCGGTATTATTCAAATGCAACAAAACCGTGCGCAGGATCTCACCGAGAAACATGCCAGACACGCGTTTTTCGAACATTTGGAATCCTGGATTCGGTGTCACCAGGTCGACCGCTTCGTCATACTCAGTGCGAGGAAGTACGACAAGGTCGTTGTCAAACGAACCCCATTCGGTGTTGACCACCATGATTGATGATGGTGATGATGATGAAAATGATGATGATGATGAAGTAGAAAGTTTTTTAATTTCGGACAGGGACTCTGTGTAAGCGGCGTTAGTGCCGGTACCGATAATGACTCCGAGCAAGGTCGGATATTGGCCAGGTGAAGCATAGGATCGGGACATGAGCGTGCCAACCGTATCGTTAACCAAAGCAGCGACGTGCACGCGAAGATTGAGCGCATCGAGCTGGTCCTGCAACAGCAGGCAAACATCCTTGCCGACGGCATCTTGAACGTCAAATCCTTTTGTCCAGCGAATCAATGTGCCGCGATTGATTGCAGTCTGGTTAATAGGGAACGAGAACGTGAACCCGAGCTTGAGCACGTGTGATTCGGATTGGGAGAAGTGCTCGTCCAAATGAGTCGAAATGAAGTCGCGGACCTTACCGGCCAAAAACGAAAAAAGATCAACAGCGTTGCCGACCATGAGATTTTTTGGAATCACTGATTTTGCCTGCAACAGGTTAAACGTGCCATCGCCATTAAGCCGAACAGAGCACACGCGGAAGTTGGTCCCCCCGAGGTCAACGGCTAAAAACGTGCCGTGCTCGTTGCCTGTCGGCACCTCGGTCACGAAAGTCGGAATCATAGTCATGGCTTGATCAGGCAATTCAAGGCCAGTACCTAGAACAATATGTCAGTCTGACGAATTGGCCCACCAAAAAAAAAAAAAAAAAAAAAAAAGAGGGAGAATGATAAGCACAAATCACATACGAGACAGACGCACGAACTTGTCACTGATAGCCCTAAGGCTGGCATCGGAAACGTCGAATTGGCGAACAATTTCAGCAGTGACGTCGTCAAGCGACGTGGAAGTAGTAGCGGAAACCATTTATGTGAAATATTGATGAATCGTGAACGAGACAGAGAAAAGAGAACAATCAACAAGATATAGATGATCAAACGTTCCTCAGCCCCTTGAAACGTCAGCAAAGGAAACGACGGCCGGCCCGATTAGGTCAGCACTTAAGGGCTAGGGCGCACTCAGCCGGAACAACTTCTCATTGGCCGCTACGGCTGAGTAGCCAAAACTCGCGCACCACCGTGTCGCTCAAGCCACGCCCGCGCAGGGCCGCCAGCTGCGCCACAACCTTCTGCGCGGCCGGAGAATCAGGGGTCAGCCCCTGCCTGAGCCACGCGGATGCCGGTCCGGGGATCCGACGCATGGCTGCCCGGATCACGGCGGCATGGTCTCGCACGACACTGCGGGCAGCATGGCCCTGCATGGCCCGGCCCGCTGCCGCAAGAGCCTGCTTGCCTGCGCCAGGATCTACCTCGACTGCGGTGGCGAAGTACGACGTCCATGCGCGGGACGCCGCCCGCACGACCCCGGGTTCGGGACCGTCCAACGCGGCGGCCGCGAACACGAGATGACTGCTAGTGACACCTGCCGGCCGCTTCTGAGCCAGCCGGTCAATAACTTCCAGCATGCCCTGGCGCACGTCCGGGTCGGTCGCGCCTGGAGATGCCGGCTCTGTGGCAACTTCGAACAGGGCAGCCACTGCCCGGTCAACTGCCTCGACCGCACCCGTAACACTCGCAATCACGAGCCCGCAGGCAACAGAGTACACCGGCTGTAACGTCTCCGGTACTCCAACAACCCGAACCTCGGCCACAATGTACTCGGCGACGGCATCGGCTGCAAACGTAAACGGGCCCGGCTGTGGCTCTTTAAATCCCTGCCGGATTGCAGCAGCAGCGGCCTGGCGCACCGCCAGCCTGCCCGCGAACCGGGACCCGATCGCGACCTTGACAATGGTTGTAAACACGCGCTGTCGCAATTCCGCGTCTATGGCGTCGTGGTCGTTGTTATTGCCTGCATCTCCTCCGGCTGCCTTGGCAACCGCGACAAAGCACCGCAGCACGCCGGCCGCGTCGTCCTCGTCTGCAATCCGGTCCATCATGATCTCGACTCCAGCAACAACGGCAATCAAACCCACTGCACGGTCACGTTGGTCAGGCACGGCATGCACGACACTAGCCACGCCTCCGGCTACTCGTTCCTTGACCGACCAGTCGACCACGTCTGCCGGCGCCGCAGCAATCTGAGCCCATGCTTGCACAAACGTTGGTGCATCTGCCCGTAGTACGTCGGCACAATCTTCACATATGGTGGCCAGGGACCGAGCCGCAACGCCGCCGTCGTCGGCCCCTAGTCGGCCAAACAGATACGTGACCACTGCAGGCAACTGGGCCTGTCCGGCCTCGGTTTGCAAATACCCTACCAATGCCGATCCAATGAACTGCACGCTAGTTTGCCGCACCTGTGTCGTGGCGCCCCTGTCATCGTTTGCAAGGCGATCAAACAGGCCAGCTTCAATTATGCGACCAAGCCATTCATATTCTTGTACCGGCTCGGACCCGAACCCGTTAGCCATGGCATTTAAACAGAATAATGACGCCTCCACCATGGACCAATCAATTATCGCGTCACCGCCGTTGTCGGTACTGCTATTGATATCATTCGCCTTGCCTAGCACACCAACAATGTCTGCAGCAATATCGGCAAACATGCGCGCATGGACAATAGCGTACCCGGTCTCTATCACGTCCGCAACGTCCCTCCGAAACGCAAAAAATCCTTCGCGTGCGTCTGTAGGCCACCCGCGCACGGCATCAGATTCAGCAGGCACCATAATTTTGGCCCTTAGCGTGCGCGCGGCGGCCAAGACCGCGTCCATGGTCGCTGTTACAGCAGCAGCGGCGGACCCATCGGAAGATGTGGGGAAATCTTCATCGTACGCGACCGCTTCAACAAGCAATTCCCAAAATTCGACCGTGCGAGCCACGATGGCATCCTGCACGACAGCCACGCCAGGGCCGCTCGCTAGGGCCAGCATTAGACTAACAAGTCGTCGAGGCCGGTCTTGATCGAGCGCGCGGGCCACGTCTTTGGCAACCAACTCGCCAAATGAAACCAAAAGATTAAGCAGCGCAGCTGCAATGTCTTCATCACCGCTTGCAAGCACGCGCTGGGCCCAGTCAGACGTAAGCACACCCAACAAAACGTCGATTGTGGCGGCCGGCACGAGTTTTTCTGACCATTCCATGACTTCAATAAGCACGTCCGTAGTTAACGGGAACAAGTCTTCATCATTGTCACGTTGCAACCACGAAATCAATCCTCGAATCATGTCTACTAGTGCTGGCATGGCACGAGACATGGTATCATACGAGACAATCACCATGGCCCATGCTTTCAGGCACTTCATTGCCTCGCCCACGATTGCGTGTTCTTTGTCTGATATCCGTAATGGGTCGGCAGTCAAGATCGGCTTGATTAACGAAATTACATGCTGTGACGACCTGTTCAACGCCGCCACCAAATCGGCCCTATAAAACAACTGATCAGTTTAAACGGCACAACCGGGCAAACCAAATTTAAACCACGCACCGGTCCTGCCTGGAAACTTCGACCCTGCCAATTTCTTCCGCCACCGTGGCACAAAACATAAACACGCTGCCCACTTTTGTGCCCAGTCGAGTAAGGCACATGTCCAATTGCGCTTCATTATTGACGGTCGATCCGTAACACGGCCGGTCTTGATCGATCGACATCATCACGTCCAGGACAGGGTCAGCCCAAATTTTGGCAAATTTAACCATCGCAAGTACCAGTGTAGATGCTAGCTTTTGTGAAATAAATCTCGGTCCTGACCATGTGCGCACGAACCAAGACAATAATGTTGAAATTAATTCTGGGATCATTGATTCTGGTACTGACGTCCTTCAGTCGTTCCGCCAAAAATAATCGTTAGGACAAAAAAAAAAAAAAAAACCCTCTATTTTGCATATTCTGATTCTCGTACCAGTCTGTGTTCAATTTCACCGTGTACGTTAACGCTCCAAAGAACCGAACGTTGGCCACGTCGGACTGCAGCATCATATTGGCCAATTGCCAACCTTCAGCCGATTTTTGCAATTGCTGCAACTCATGCTGAGTTCTGCGAGCAGATGATCAGATTAATCAACGACCCTCAACGAATAATTGAGCTTTGCTCATGTTTGCATGCATACTCATGAATCTTTTGCGAATCTCCCGGTTGATAAAGTTCAATAATTTTCTTTAAAAAAATTCACAATCAGCATGAAATGGAAACACTCAATTAAAATAAAAACTCACTTGTTCGACTCTTCTGAACTCTTCTGCTAAAATCATTTTTTTTTTAAATCTAATTTAATACGTGCATGTATTTATATTTTGCGGATTATATACAAAGTTGTCGTGCTGTTCCATACGGGGCAATTTTAAAATTTAAAAGTTCCCGGGTTTAAAAACTAAATTTCCATATAACTAATTTGATAAATCCTGAACGTCGGGAAAAAAAAAAAGAGATTAAAAAAAACACGTTCGACAATTGAGCTCTGGCAGAATCGTACATATAGTCGAATTACTTGCTGGAAATTGTTTATTTGGCATAACAATAACCATCGTTATAACTTCATGAGTTCTTGATGAGCCTAATTAATCTCCCCACCCGCTTCGCCGCTGTAGCCGCACGTCGAATTCCATCCTCTACGATAGCACATCACCGCCTGGCATCCACTACTTCATCTATATCATCATCGTCACTATTAGCAACAGCAGCAGCAGCAGCAGCAGTAACAACAACAGAAACAATGACCGCCGGACTCAAGTCAGTGTCAACTACTGATCGTCTATTTAGTCTTCGGAGGCTCATGGCCGAGCATAACATCGACGTTTATGGTATGTGGTTTTGGAGAAATTCTGCCCCATTTCCGTTATTGAACTCTTTTCGTGATGCCAAATCTAACAACAATTTTTTTTAACAACAAGTCGTGCCTTCTGAAGATGCTCACCAAAGCGAGTATATTGCGCCGGTAGACGCTCGTCGTGAATTTATAAGTGGTACGTCATTCAACGTATCAAATATATATGCAATTTTTTAAGTGCGTTTGTTTTTTTAACAAGCTTTTTAAGGCTTTTCTGGATCTGCAGGATGCGCAGTAATAACTGCGACTAAGGCCGCATTGGCTACCGATGGCAGGTACTTCCTCCAAGCAGAAAAGGAACTTGATTCAAACTGGTCCCTTCTCAAACAGGGCTTACAGGACGTACCTACATGGCAGGAATGGTAAGAAAAAAAAAAGAATTAAAAAAATTAAAAAAAACTTTTTTTTTTTTTGAAGGTTTTGAGAAGATTTTAACTTGCAAAACGAACTAGGACGCTTAGAGAAGCTGAAGGTGGGAAGAACGTCGGCGTGGACGCATCGTTAATATCAGCCTCACAAGCCAAATCGCTAAGCGAGAAACTCAAGTCTCGCAAGGGCGGTCAATTGATTGGCATGGACATCAACCTGATTGATCGAGTGTGGGGTTCAAATCAACCGGTTCGATCCAAGGCTCAAGTTCGAAACTTGGGGTTGGAATTTACCGGAAAGCGATTTGAAGACAAATTGACTGATATCAGAAAAGAGATCGAGAAAAATAAAGGTTCGGGATTGATTGTTTCAATGTTGGACGAGATTGCCTGGTTGTTTAACCTTCGAGGAAGCGAGTAAGTTATAATGCAACCATGGTTGGTTCTAAATGCTGATTTTTTTTTAGCATTCCTTATAACCCTGTTTTTTTCTCTTATGCATTCATCACCGAAACAGATGCAATTTTTTATATTGATTCCGATAAGCTCACAGACTCCGTGCGGGCACATTTAGGTGCACTGGTTACGCTAAAGCCGTACGACGCCATATTCAACGATCTTAAATCATTCTCTCAAGCACATGTTACCTCGGAAAAGAAAGTGCTTGTCACGTCGAGCGCATCATGGGCACTGACAAAAGCAGTTACCGGCATTGCCGATGAGGATAATAATACCACCACCACCTCCAATGGCACGTCTTCGAAACTAAACACGATCAAATTTGCACCTATCGAGTTTGCCAAGGCGGTCAAGAACGCAACCGAGATTGAAGGCATGCGCATGTCACATTTGCGTGATGGCGTGGCACAGATTAAATATTTTGCTTGGCTGGAACGAAAATTATCGAATCCGCATAACGGCGACGTCGGATTGGACGAAGTTTCTGCCGCTGATCAATTAGAACGGTTCCGAGCCGAGCAAGAAAATTTTGCCGGCTTAAGTTTCCCTACGATTTCGTCTTCTGGTTCAAACGCGGCTGTGATTCATTATCAACCTGAAAAAGGAACATGCGCCAGCGTCGTGCGGGACCAAATCTATTTGTGCGATTCCGGCGCGCAATTTTTTGACGGCACGACCGATTCCACCCGCACGGTACATTATGGCACGCCATCCGAGTTTGAAATCAAGGCATACACGCTCGTACTTAAAGGTCACATTGCGATCGCACGAGCAGTTTTCCCTAAGGGATCGTCTGGTTACGTGCTCGATATCTTGGCCCGGCAACATCTGTGGCGCGAAGGGCTTGATTACCGGCACGGCACCGGTCACGGCGTCGGTTCGTTTTTGAACGTGCATGAGGGGCCGATCGGGATTGGCACGAGGCTGCAACTTAGTGAGGTGCCATTAGAAGTCGGCATGTTTATTTCCAACGAGCCAGGTTATTATGAGGATGGCAAGTTTGGCATTAGGATCGAAAGCGTTGTTGTTGTAGCTGAAAAGTCAACCCGGCATCAATTCGGTGACAAGAAATATTTGGGCTTCGAAACCGTCACGTTAGTGCCCATGTGCAAAAATTTAATTAACGTGTCGTTATTAGACGCGGATGAGATTTCATGGTTGAACGCATATCACAATGACGTGTACGAAAAGACTCACAAACTAATCAACGATGATTATACCTTGGCCTGGCTTAAACGAGAGACCGCACCTTTATAAATTTTTTGTATTGTTTTTTTTTCTTCTGCATTTTTGTAAGTTGTTTGATTTAGGACTTTTCACATGGGTTTTTTTTTCTTGGGATTATTATTCTGTGTAAACGATTATTATATGAAATTTTGAAAAACACATGTAACATGAAATAATGTTATTTAATAAATTAATTAAATTGCCCACTATGCATCAGTTTTTGTGCTTCCCTAACCAAATCCTCCGCAGTCAAGTACTTTTTCTTGTTGTTACCAATCACTGACGATGATGACGACAATGATTCCTGAGGCGGCAGTGACTGTAACTTGTCTGGCCGGATTTGCAACACTTCGACCGCGTCTAACAACTTGAGCATGATTGCGTACTTGTCCGCTTGCTCAGCCACGGCCCGCAATCGGGCCTGCCTGGTGGTTAACTCTCGCTTGGCAGCTGCCAGCCGGTCCCGAACTTGCCGAACCCGTGACTCCGCCTGGCCAACATGGGCCGCCACGTCACGAAACCCACCATCATCATCACTGCTGCTGCTGCCCAACCGGTCTTGATTCTCGGCTGCCATGCCTCGCACGATTAAGTCCACCTTGCCGGCCAATTCAAAAAAAAGATCAAACTCATCCGCCCGGCCGACCGAAGACGTATCCATCAATTCCAACGCCACGCTCACATGATTGCAATCATGCTGGTTCATAAGTTCGTTCCAATCTCGTTCGACAAACTTCAACACGTCTATTTAAAAAAAAAAAAATATTTTATTTGTTAGAAAAAATCGCAATCGGCCTAACCTCAAGAACACTTGTATTTTTTAAAAAAAAGGTCAACATACCTTGTACATGCGCGCTATCGTAGACAAAGTCTTGTTGTGCCGGCTTGATATGTCGATTATCATTACGCAAGCTTGCGCTGGCGGGTTTCACAAGCTGACCGAGCTCTGCCGGTCGCAAGCTCTCAGGCGAGCCCGTATCGGTTTGCAGCGGCAACGGCAACGGAGGCGGAGCCAGCTTGCCACCACCCGTTTCAAGTCTGGATCGCGACTTGCGCCTTGGAATTGCCGGAGGCGGAGGCGTGCTCGATTGAGAACCACCAGCACCAGATTGTTGTAATGATGCATCTATTGGTACCTGTTGCTGTTGTGACTGGTGGAAATATTCACCGCGAGAAGAAAAGTCCCGTGGTTGCTTGATTCGCACGTACGGGCTTTCTGTGGGCGAATTTTGCCCGCCGGTGCTGGCGTACGGCATTTCACTCGCTTGAAAAGATGAAAACAACGGGGGTGGTGGCACGATTGTGCTGGCCTCAAAAGAACTGTTTGTAGACTTACTTGCCGCATTACCACCACTGGCTCCGAGCAATGACGATGACGATGTTGAAGCAGATTGCTGTTGTTGCTGCCAATACCCACTGTACGGATTCACGTTCTTGAAATCAGATGCTCGGTCCCGCGTAAGCGTCGCGGTCGATGACAAGGATGCAGAAGAGGAAGAAGACACGATGCTGGGCCGCCGCGGGAACGGCCCATCTGTGGTCGTCGCGTACGGACTTGCGGACTCGTTCGAGGGCAGGCCATGATTGCTATTATTACTGATTGACGAAACAAGAGGCGCGCCAAACGAGGTTGTGGAATTGTTGAAACTAATATTGTTCATCGACGACGCCGACGTCGCGTACGGATTATTCGTGCCGCTGCCGCTGCCGCTGCCGCTGCCGCTGTGGATGCTGATGCTGCTGCCTGAAGTGGCATATGGATTAGGATTAGTAAACTTTGCGTTGTTTGTTGTTTTCGTTGATGATGATGACGAAGATATTGAATATGAATTATGCGGCGGTACGTCTCTGTCAGCCGGCATTATTCGAATTAGCCGTTTTCAGAATTAGAAAATCTGGCCCTGTTCTTTTGATCTCGTCCGGTTCGACCGTGATCCCATGTTCCCAGATCAATGAATGATCGCGTCCGATCAATTATGTAATACATGAGAAATCATGTAAACTTTACTATTTTGTACTAATAGTTACCATTAAAAAAAATAGGAACATTGAATCCGACACAAACCACCCAAACTCAGCAAAATATAGAAAGGAGAAAAAAAAATATTCAAGAAAAAATATGTAAATATTTTAAAGTTTATGTGAAAACAAGAAAAATGTGGTAAATCAACTAAAAAAAAAAAAAAAAAAAGAGACAAACAATCAATACAAATAAACGATACTTATAAAACTACACGCAAAGATAAATCCATTTCATTTTTAAACAAATTTATATCAAGGATTCCTGTTGTCCATATCTCTGTTGAGCCTGTTGTTGGGGCTGCACCTGCACGGAACCAAACGGGTTACCAGCAAATCCAGTTTGCTGAGGTTGTTGTTGTTGTTGTTGAAATCCATATCCGGTCGGTTGTGGTTGTGCCGGTAAGGATTGAAAAAAATTATTGCCCTGCTGTTGGGGTTGCTGTTGATTAAACACGCCGTCGTTGACAGGTTGGTGGCCATAACCTGTGGCAGTCTGAGTAAGCGGCGCCGGACCTTGCTGCAGCTGCTGAGGTTGACTGAACAAGGCATTCGAATTCGTGACATTTTGTTGAATTCCAAACGGCGAGTTCGACTGCCGCAAGTAACCGGTAGCTTGCGGGTTTTGGAAACCATAACCGGTCGGTAACGCGCTTTGCGTCTGGGCCGGCGTGCCACCGATGCCAGCCGAATTAACAAAATTTCCACGCGCGGTATGAATCGATGGTATTCGCAAGTCACCAGTATTACCAAACGTGTCGATGCCTTCACCAGTGGCCAGGAGCTGATTCAATTTGGCGTATTGCGGATTGGATCCGATGCCGGTACCTTGAATGGATTGAGGCGCCGAGTTGGATTTCGTGGCAGCAAGTTCGTTCAGGCTTGGTGATTGAAGAGATAATGATGATAATGATTCAGGCTTCGCAGTCTGGCCGAATTGAGAAAACGGATTGTTCGAACCGGGCTTGAGCGATGCGGTGTCTTGAGATTGCAGTGGTTGAGGTTGCGGTTGCGGTTGTTGAAAGCCGAATTGGTTAGTAAATCCGGTAGGTTGAGCGTACGCATTTTGAAGGTACCCTGTCGGTACGGTCTGCTGGGCGCTGGCAAATAAATCGTTCCCCTGAGGCTGATAACCAGTAGGTTGATAAACCTGTTGCTGTGCTCCGAAAACGTTATATAGATCGTTATTGTTGTTATTTTGTGGTTCCTGATAATATTGTTGTTGCTGTTGTTGCTGATCTTGCACTGGATCAAACAGCAAGTTAGTGTTTTGCACGTCGTAATATTCTTTTTGTTGCCTTTTTGCTTCCTCTTCTTCAGATAACTTGATAGCCCTTGCCAAATCATCATCTTCTGGTCTATCCCTTGGGTTTCCTCGTCGTTGTTGATCTTCGTTCTCGGCCGTGAGTTTGCTTTGTTCGATGGCGAGTCGCAAATCATCATCATATGCGTCATCACGGCCGGCGCGTCGGTCGCCAACCGTGTTTCTTCGTCGCCTTTGTTGTTGCTGTTGTTGTTCAGGCCGTTCCCGAAAAATGTCGTCACCAGGTTGACTCATCTTGTCCCTCATGTGATTCCTGTTGGCACGTTCAGTTCGGATTCGTTCATCATCTTGAAGCAACGTCGTAAGTTCTTTCGCCTTTGACCGGACTGCATGCAAAATGGTTAGTTGATTACTGGTGGAATAATTTATATATATATATATATTGGGTTTTGCGTACCGTTTGCACCTTGATCCCGGCCTTCTTCATCAACGTATTGAAATTCACGCAACGTCTTGATGATGTACGCGTTATCCTTGCACCATAACACAACGTTTTCGGAACCAACGTGCAAACAATAATCTAATAATACCAGAGCCTATTTTAAATGTTAATAAATAAATAAATAAATAAATATATATGCAGTGTTCAAGGTACCTTCATGACGTGACGCCAGTTCTTGCCCTTATCATTCAATCGCTTATCTATCATGTCCAGAACTTCAAAAAGTGTGGCACTATCACGAATTTTGTTAGCTGGGGTTTTGTTTATTTTGTTTTAAATCAATTGATTGCTCTGGGCAAAAAATTTGAAAAATTATGCCAAACAGTTGTTTAGTTCACACGTACTTGTCGAACGTAAGTTGAGCAATCTCATTCATGTCCGTACCGCTAGGCCCCCAAGGATCATTACTCGTAGCTATAAAGCATTAACAAAAATAATTAGAATAATAAAAAAAAAAATGCAAGCCGGAACGGTGATTTCATTTGCCATACGTACCATTGCGAACTTTCACCTGGGCGTTGGTATACCCATTCGTGACGTTCTTAATCGACCGAACTAGTGATTTTGACATTATCGCAAGCAAGCGGAGGGGGTGATTAATTGGCACCTAATGTAAATTGGTTCTTTTTTGTTTTCCTTTTTGCTTCAAAAACGGGAAAAAATCAGTTTAAATTGGTGGTTGGGATTATTGCGATAGAATGGTCAAAGTGATTTAAGTTAGTTAATTGGTATATTCGCCGTGGCAACCGAGTGGTCGTCGCCACGTCTGCGCTGCGGCCAATTTCATGGCCGGTTACTTTGTTATGGTATATTTATAAAATATCTTATAAAAAACTACATTGAATCATTGCAATTAAATATTTTTTTATATTTTTTTTAAGTGGGAGGGCCGTACTTGATGTATCTGAACTGAGATCGAAGGAGGCGGTGCATTGACACTACGTAAACAAATGACGGCCACCGCTGCAGCCTTGTGGCAGATTTACAAGGCAACGGCCCCGCATGCATTTATGACGCACGAGTAATAACAAAAAAAATAAATATATGACATTCAAAAATAAAATTGTAATAAAAAACAAAAACAAAAATGAATTTTAAAAAAAAATTTACGAATATTCGGGATCGTGCCATGGGCCGGCATCAGAAAGCTCACATCCGCCTTCGCAATCACACGTGCCGCCAAACTTGGTGGGTAAGTTTTCGGCAGGCACTTGTTTTAATAATTCAGATTGATAACTGCTGCTGAGAATGAAAATCTTGGAAACCGTGACCGGGTCAAGAAGTGGTCGAACGATTCTAAACGCGGTTGAGAAACCGAACGGGGCGTTGATCAAGTAAAATTTGCTAAACCGATATTGTTAATTGACGTTGAGCTTTTTTATATTATAAAAAAAAAAATCTTACCCCATGCGTTCAGGATAGTAGTTCTGGCCAATGACGGATGCTTCCTTGACATAGTGAAACACTTGTTGAATGGCAGACAGGCCGACTCCTTTGAGATCCATGATCGTGCACGAAGTTTCGACCAACCTGCCAGCTTTTCGAGAACAAGCCGGGAGTCGGACAGACACAAAAGTTTCGTATTCCCATACCAGGTTTTGCAACATGCGTTCAAAACTCGTGATCTTGTACATTTCGGTAATGTTGACAGCCCCGAGTTGCTCAATGTATACCGGCCGGCCCTCGACGTCGGTCTTGTGATAGTATTGCGGGTAATATTTGGAAACTTCTTTCTTTTCGGTGTAATGAAAATCCTGCAACAAGCCGTCAACGCCGAATTCGGATCTCCATTTCTCGCAGGCGATAAACATTTCCTTGGCCTTGGGGATGTCGAACTTTCTGGCGCGCAGGAAGCGGAGCTAAGTAAGCGAGCGAGCAAGCAAGCAAGTAAGCGACAGGCTAGATAAAACAAAAATCTAAATAAAAGTCATACCAAGGAAGCATCGTCTAGTCGTTCGGTGTAATTCAGACTTTTTAACTCGTTGCGAAAGATGTTGATCTTGGCTTGCTGCTCGGCAGACACGTTGCCAGGGTAACCCGAGGGGGCATCAGGACCGTAAGTGAGCGGGTACGGCCTAGGATGAAATCAATGATTAGAGCATGTCCAATTGTTTTTTCTGTTTTTTTTAAAAAGAAAAAAAAAAGCAAACCGGTACTTTTGTTGAGTAGTCGTGGATTGCTGGTCCTAGACAAAAAAAAACAAGAGACGTGTTAAACCCCGACGAGCTGGCAACTTGATAAGCAGCACATAAAAGCAACATACAGCCATGATGAAAAATGAAAATGCCTGTGCGAGTTAGTTCCGTACGGCAAGTAACGAGCGGTTGGCCAGCAATTTGATGAGGGATGTCAATATCTCGAGCGAAGTGCGTTAGTTTACAGTTTCGAAGATTGAAGATTGCGTGCACCTCACTTACCCTGCCTGCGCCTGCGACTAAGCAGCAGCGGCCGCGCTTAGTCAGTTCCTTATTTCTTACCCCTTACCCCTTACCCCTTACCCCTTGCCCTGCCCGTGACCCGTCGTGAACAACAACGACAAGGCGAAGAGAAAACAAGGGGCCGCCGGAACAGCGCCGCAGACGTGGCATAACCGTCCTGCTTGTCGGAGCCTGGTGCCTGCGTTATTGTTCTGGGGTTATATGTACGGAAGGTTTGCGTTTGATCGGCCCCGCGTCGGGCACCCAAGACAAGAGACAAGGCGGCCTGCATATGTAAAAGAATATGAACTTAAACTCCTGGATCCCTTATTTAAACCAACTTCGTTCCCCGTCACCGTCACCATCACCATCACCATCACCATCTCCGTCGCCCCCGTTTCCCCTTGTCCTTTATCCATATCATGTCCTCGTCCTCGTCTGGTCGGCGTACCAAGCCACGTCCGCCAAAAGTGTTTCAGTGTGCCGGTTACGGCGACTGCCGCATGACTTTTACTCGGTCCGAGCATCTGGCCCGCCACATCAGGTACGATCCGTGATATCATAGCATTGTTCTTGGACCTCCAGTTTGATCTTGATTTGGTTCCGTAGCTAATATGTTGTCAACAGAAAGCATACCGGCGAGCGCCCGTTCCGATGCCATTGCAACCGCACGTTCTCACGTCTCGACAACTTGCGCCAGCATGCTCACACCGTGCATGCCAACGAGGCCATTGTCCCCACAACCACGCCTTTGCCTGCTGCTTTGCAGGGCTCCACCACATCCTCGGGCATTTTTGACTCTATCGGCTTGCGGCAATCATTATCTGACACCGCCACCACCACCACCACCACCACCACATGTAATACACCCACTCCGACTCCTACCACGTCCTCATCTCCGTCATCGTTCGCATTCCCACCGCCGCCCAAGTTCAGGCCCAACCAGCATCGGCCTGGTCCACTGATTTTGCAGGCAGATCGATCGTCTTCTCCGCCATCGCCGCCGTCGTCGTCATGTCCGACGTCTGTGCCGCATCTGCCGCGGTCCGCCAGCCTCACGCCAACATCGCCCATGTTCCCGTTACCATCACCAATTGCCGCCCGCACAGCTGGCGAGCCAGCTTATTACTCACCGAGGTTTCCTCCCATGAACACGGCATTCACCACACCACCTTCTAGCGCAACCTTACCGCCACCACAACCACAACCACCTGCCGATCACGATTTTTACAGTTACTATCACTACAACCTTGCTCGTGGCCACTCTAACAGCACTACCAGTAATTCTAATGTGGCCTTGCCACTGCCGCTACCTCAACAACATGCCTCCCACTACTATGACCATCACTCCAATCACGCGCTGCCACATCATGCTTACTATACCCCATCTCATCATGCACCACCTCCACCTCTTCCTTCACTGCCGCCGCGACTCAGTCACGGTAGTTCCAGCAGTGACACCAGCACCAACTCGACCTTGTCCGAGCCGGAGCCCAGGTTTGGGTTGCCGGATGTTAAGTCGCTTGAGTCGTCGTCCATTCAACAGTTCACCATCTTGCCACCCATGCGCACGCTCCCGTCGCCCGCGGCTGAAATTTCACGCTCATCTTCGGAAAATATGAAAGGAATGAACGCACTACTTGAAGCGGCCTCCATGGCTGGCATGACGGTGTAATAGGGCCGCGGCGTCACATTTGCACTTTACGAATTGATTGAATTATTTTCTGTTTTTTTGTTTTTTTTTTTGGAATGGGTGGTGTTTTTTTTTTATTATTTTTAATGTGGTTTTGTAAGACTTTTTTTTTTCTCTTTCGCTTGATACTATGGAAACGGTCCATGTATTTTTTTTTTAACTGTATTTTTATCTTTTGTATCTTGGATGGTCGGCTAAATCGTGTACATAATGGGGATTCGCGTTGATGATGTAATCGGTGCTGTAATTTGCCTGTCAGCAAAAGTATGACTCTTGATAATTTATTTGACAAACAAGTTATAACTAGTTATATAAATCAAGTATTAAAGAATATATGGTTACAGAAAACATATTAACCTCTACTCCGCTATGACTTCAGACCCGGCACTGGCCAATCCTCCGGTAGCGCCTTATCCGCAGTTGTCGATACGCAGAACACTCGACCCTGAACTATGGGCCGCAGCGTTGAACCTATGGATATCAATCACCGGATTTTACATCTCCCACCCTGCTGAAGCGCTCGACCATGCCACCAATTTTAAGCGATTCTTGCAATCATATGTCACCGTGGCAGCATCAGCTTTAACAAGGAGTAACAACACGAATCATCATGACAACGACGACGACGAGCTCGAACTTCGCAAGCGCGTGTTTGTCCTGCTGAACAGGCAATACGCTCACGCCAGCTCGTTCACGAACGCAAGCATGCTATGGGGTTTTGTTCGGCTTTACGCGAGGGGCAATCATGCGACCGTGACCAGCATTGTTCATCGGGCAGCGGCAGGATCCGCAGGACCCGCAATCAACCTGCTGCGCGCCCACGTGCTGGATCGCATTAAGGATCGCCAATTCGGGCTCGATGAACTGCATGCCTTGCAAGTAATTTTCAAAGACAGCAAGGTCGTGATTGCTTGGGCGGGGCCTGTTGATGCATGGATCATGCCTCTGTCCGAAATTTGCAAGCATAGCGTTGTCACGACCGCGGGTGCAAACGGTAGCAATGTCGTGAACGACAATGACCAGGACCAGGACGATCAACCTTCTGTGGCAGAGATTGCACTAAAGGTTGCCAATCTGTCCGTATCCAGTCTTTTAGACGCAGACGCTGCTGCTGCGGTTGAGAACATTGTCAAGTTAGTGCATGCTCTTCCTGCACCGTCGAAGGCCACCTCAGGCGAACTATTACTGGCGCTAATCACCCGGACCAGCTTGCGCAAGCGGGTTGCTACCGCGTTATCGTCATCATCATCTAGTTCGGTTCCGTTAGAAAACTTGCTGGTAACATTAGATGGCATCAAGTTACGACTTGGTAATGACCTGGTTGACCAGTTGAAGCACACGTACCGGGTCAAGCGCAGAAACACAATTCAATTAGAGAAGCAAATTGCAAAAGTTAAGTCAATTTTCCCACATCTGACTGATGACCGCATCCGGTCGTTGTTATCAGTTCATTCGACTCCGGAAGCAGTGATTTCGTACGTTATCGACTACAATGACGATAACGAGCAGGACGGGCAGGTTGAGAGTGATTGGGAAAAAAATATTTCAGTGTCTAATGTCAAGACAGAGCAGGAACGATTTGACAATTTGGACTTTGAACCTGGGTCGATCCATTTCGGTCGCAGGGATCATGAAGTTGAGTTTCGGGCAGCGCCAGCCATGAACGACAAGCAAAAAATTATTGACAGGATTAAACAAATTTGGGATGATGATGAGGACGAACGGGATGACACTTATGATGATGTTGAAGCTGGTGCTCAGGTTTACTCTGCAGAACCTGGCGAATCATTCAACGATTCGTCTGGGCAGCAGCAACAGCAGCAGCAGCAAGACCAGCGAGATCAAGATGTTGAAAAATATTTATGGGCCATTTATACAAGCTCGCAATCTGAATTCGACCGAAAATCACGCGGGTCCAAGGTCAGAAACCAAATCAAGACCGCGACTTCTTGGACGGACGAACAGGTTGAAGGATGGGCAACCATGTTGCGACGAGATCCGCGACGGCAAAAGCGGTTGGAAACGCAATTCATGTTTAAAGGTAACAAAACTGAAAGCACCAGCAGTAGCAGCAACAGCACCAGCAGCAGTAGTAGTAGTAGCAATAACAACAACAAAAACACTGCGGTTGCGGGCGAAGAATCCACCGAAGAAACTGAATCTTTTGGTTCTCGTTCTCGTTCGAATCAAAGTAGCAGCAGAGGCAAGCCAGGAGGAGGACGAGGCGGGCGAGGAGCAAATAAAGGCTACAAGCATGCAAACCACAACCGGCGAGATCAACGGACAAAGAAAATGTCCAAGGGGATGGCATGATTTTAAAGTTCATAATTTTTGTTAATGATTTTAATTTTAATCTTTTCATTTATTATTATTGTAATGAAGTCTTGGCCAACCAGACATGTAACGAAGTCTTCTTCCGTTCCATCCCGTTCCCGCTCTAACTCCCCGGATCCTTTGTTACAATTATGTCTCAATGAATAGGTATTATTACTATATACCTATAGTAGCTAACGATTGCCCAGTCGTGCACAAGCAAACAACGTAGTCGTAGCAACAAACAAGTAGTGGTAGTCAAATTTCCGGCTTCAAAGAAAGTAGATAGTTATGGAAATTTCTGAGTTCTGGCTCAACAACAACATTTATTTTAATTTCTTTTTCTTTTTCTATTTTTTTTTTTTTTTTTTTTGAAGTGCCAAGTTATTTTATTATTTTGGTTTGGAGCATCAACACGGGTTGAGCTAATTCATGATAAGGTTTAATAAAATATGAATTCCGAGAAACCAGGACTATATACTAGATGACGTATTTCACTTCATTAATTAACGTTACAGCCAAACCTTGCTAACGGTATATTGGGTTGGCATGGACTTTCCAAAGTCCCGTATAAAAGTACATACAAAGTAACGGTCAGATAACCCTTGCCATAGTAGTACTGTAAACAGCCAGATTGAGCTTCTGCATTTAAATATCAATATAACGATCTGAAATTACTCGAATGAATAAATCTATTTAGGCATAATAAAAATGAAAATACAAAAAAATTTTTAGAAAATACGCATTTTTTTGTGCTCTGGATTCTGGCATATTCTGGCAGTTTCATATTTTTGGGGTGCAAATTTGACATGCAATTACGCAGGTTCTACTGGATTGTGTTTTTAAAAAGAACGAAATAATAAAATCTCTTCAAGTGCCGTTGTGCTTATGCCTCCAGCACATCATTATGCCGTGTTATTTTTATTTTATATTTTTCTTTTTTTTTCATCTTTCCTGTTCTCGTTCAACCAACCATCCACAAATGCTCCAACGCGTCCCTAAAAAATTCAACGTTATACTCCACCAGTGCCATCTTTGGCGTATTTTCCTTACGCATGAGACAAACCAAAGCCAAACCCTTAACCATCTGTTGCAAATATAAAATCACGCCGTTGCTGAGTCGTGATGTTGACCCGATCCGCCGCCGCCGCTGCTGCTGCCGTTGCTCTTGTTGTTGTAATTGTAATTTTTGTTGTTGCGGTAGCTTGTTGTGGAGAGTACTATTGTTGCTGCTATTGTTGTCATTGTTGTTGTGGCCGATGACCACCGTACCTGCTTGTGAAACCCCGGCGTCTTCTGCCGCTGTGATTGATGCTGTTGGTTCAGGTAACGGCTGGTCCTGATGGTACAAGGTATTCATGTCGACCGTGATGTCAATAAAATAAGTGCAAATCTCATAAGTCGGAATATCCATGGGTGATGAATCCGTGGCGACAAAGATCTTGGAACCGATATCAAACAAAAACGCCTTTTCGATACCTGAATGCTGGCAAAGCACGTTTAACAAGTTTTCCAACGTGGCCATCTGCGGGATTAATTTTTGCACGACCCGAGAAAAAGCTTCGTAGATTGAATGATCAAAGATGCTGGTTAAATGAAATGAGATGGACAAGTTTACCAATCCAACGTCGAGTAATTCGTCCGTGACCCGCTGCGTGATGTCCCGTTGAGCGTCCAGCCTGAAATCTTCACTCAATCCATCCACCTTGTGAATAAATACTTCGATATTGATCGCCGGGTTTGCCCTGACCGCGTGCACAATCACGGAATTTAAGTTGGCCAATGAGTTGATGTATTCGTCTTGCGAATCAATCACGTAGATGAGCGCGCCCACGTTGGCGAATATCCGGTCCGCGTCAATCATGGCCTCGGTCACGTCGATCTGGCCAGGTAGTTCGACCACTTCAAAATCAATAAACGAACTAATTAAAATGCAAAAAAATGATGATAAATTAGTAACCGAATGGCCTTTACGCCATTTCAATGACTTTTCGTACCTGAATATCGAGCTGGTTGGTGCTGTCGTGCTTTCAATATATAACGTATCTAGTGGCTGCATGTTATGAAACATGACTTGACATATTGATGATTTGCCACCCCTTTAACCCACTCATGTCAGTCAGCCCGGTCGCCATGATGTAACAATTCAATGTTCGAACGAATTCATACCTGCGCAAGCCCATCATGACAATCTTTGGAAACGGAAGAAAGTCATTTCCCACGCCGTACTGTTGCCGGTCATGGCTATCAATATTTACAAGCGCCATGGTCCCAAATATTTCAGCTTCGACGCATTATACGTAAGGCCTCATCTTTCGGCCAAGGCCGGCATCAAAATGCGATGGCCCGCACCCGAGCGCCACATGATTTCAGGGGGTGACACGTCGACAACTTATCGCCCTGTTCAGTCATTCGTTCGCATCAGGTGACTGTTATTAGATATTTAGGGTACAGCCCTAATTAGCTTGCCGTGACTGCGGTATTTGTCAGACGCTGGACTGGGTTTTGAGCGCCTTTTTTGACGCGCACAATGAAATGGGCCAAATAGATTCGAGCCCTTACCCAGGGGCTTCGCAGGGCGCGAAGTTGCTTCGTCCTTTCCTTCACGATCACACTTCCTTACAATCGCCCTTTATCATCAACAACCGCTCGTTCAAAGTACGTATGGATCTTTGTGTTTATTGAAACTTTTTTTTATTAAGACGTGCTGCCAGACAAGTGTTTTACTTGTGGGTGCATGGGCACATGCATGAATGATGGAAAGAGGGTTTTATTTGGTTGATCATGCTAACAGATTTTTTATTACAGTTTCAGAGCATTTTCAAACAATTTTAATCACATCAAAATGGTTGACAAGTCCGCAAAGAGAAAGCAAGTCGCTGACGGTGTTCTTTTCGCTGAATTGAACGAGTTCTTCACCCGTGAGCTAGCTGAAGAGGGATACGCCGGTGTTGAGGTCCGCTCTGCTCCTACCAGAACTGAGATTGGTACGTGTTATTATTGTTTATTTTTTTTTTTTTTTTGGATTTGAAGATGGCTAACACCACGGTCGTGTTATAGTTATCCGTGCTACTCACACCCAGGATGTTCTTGGACCCCAAGGCCGAAGAATTCGTGAGCTCACATCGCTCATCCAGAAGCGTTTTGGCTACAGAGAAGGTGGCGTTGTTATCTACGCCGAAAAGGTCCAGCAGCGTGGTCTTTGCGCTATTGCTCAGGCTGAGTCTCTCAAGTACAAGCTTTTGAACGGTCTTGCCGTCCGCCGGGCGTGCTACGGTGTTCTCCGATTCATCATGGAGTCCGGTGCCAAGGGTGCCGAGGTTGTCGTTTCTGGCAAGCTCCGTGCCGCCCGTGCCAAGTCCATGAAGTTCACCGACGGCTTCATGATCCACTCCGGTCAGCCCGCTCGTGACTTTATCGACACTGCCACCCGCCACGTTCTGCTCCGCCAGGGCGTGCTCGGTGTCAAGGTCAAAATCATGCTCGGCACCGACACTGAAGGCAGACTCGGACCAAAGAAGACCCTGCCCGATGCTATCACCATCATCGAGCCTAAGGAGGAGCAAGAAAGCGTGATTGAGCCACGAAGCACTGTGTACAACAGCAACCTTGTTGCTGCCAACGAGGCTGAGGTGGAGGCTGACGCCGCCCCCGCTGTCGACGTTGTGCCTGAGGAGGTTACTGCTCAGTAGAACGAGTAATAAAAACAAAAATAGTTTGTACTGTATTTCAAAATAAATCTGTAATGTTCAAAAAATCGTCTAATCGACATGTCAAATTCGAACGGTCGTGGCCACCATGGTCACGTGACTGAACGAACATCTCTGGCGAAATTGCGGGCAGCCCTTTTTCACCTGTCGAACGTCTTTCTCCAACCCACCAACTTGTCACCTACGAAACCCCGCAGCTCATCGTCCTCGATCCCAGCTTTCAAACTTTTCAATTCATTTCTCCTTTACTCTCAACCCAACACCCTTTTTCTCGCTTGCTCACTCACTCACTTTCTCACCATCCCTTCCATCCATCAGTCATGACCGCCAACGTCGAGCAGCAGCATCAACAACAAGTCTTTGACAAGCAATTCCCCACCGAATCGGCTTCTTCCTCTCCTACAAGCTCGACTTCAGTTGCTCCTTCTGCTACTACCATTTCGATTCCGACCATATCTACGACTTCTGCTTCTGCTACTGCTACCACCACCGCTGCAGCTCCGCCCGCGGCTGATTCGTCTTCACAACGTGAAGAATCGTTCGCTCCGACCACGCTAACATTGCGCGCATTGGTATCGACCAAGGAAGCCGGCATCATTATTGGCAAGCAAGGAAAAAACGTAGCCGACTTGCGTGAGGAGACCGGCGTCAAGGCCGGCGTGACAAAAGTAGTGCCGAGCGTGCCAGATCGGGTCCTGTCCGTGACCGGATCATTGGATGGCGTGGCAAGAGCGTACGCGATGGCGTCACAGACATTGATCGAGTCGCCTCCGGCAAACACGAACAGCCCGCCGGGCACGACGTCGATCCGGTTGCTGATCTCACATAATCAGATGGGTTCCATCATCGGCCGCATGGGCGTAAATATCAAGGCGATTCAGGACGAATGCAGCGTGCGCATGGTTGCATCCAAGGACACGTTGCCGTACTCGACCGAGCGAGTGGTCGAGGTCCAAGGTACGGCGGACGCGATTCACAAGGCCGTGTGGCGGATCGCCAAGTGCCTGCTCGATGACTGGGAGCGTGGTGCCAACACTACATTGTACATTCCTCAGGCCCGGCAGGAATACGGCACAGCAGCGGCCTTGGCATCAATATCATCACCATCGTCGGCCGGCACCCATCACCACCACCATCATCATCAGCAACGCATACGGACCGGCAATCCGGCCGATTTTGACGAGAATTCGTCACATGGTGGTAAGCAGGCGGCATCATCATCATCATCATCATCGGCAGCGGTTGAAGGTGACCAAACGCAAAATATTTCCATTCCGGCCGACATGGTTGGCTGCATCATTGGCCGCGGAGGTTCCAAGATTCAAGAAATCAGGCGCGCCAGTGGTGCCCGCATCTCGATCGCTAAGCAACCACATGATGAATCTGGTGAGCGCATGTTTACTATTAGAGGTACGCCTGAAGAGAACGAGCAAGCATTGTACCTTTTGTATGAACAACTTGAACATGAAAAGCTTCGACGTCAACGCGAGCAAGCACAAGATGAGTAAGTTTTGAATATTTACTATTGATCAAATGACAATTTAAATTTGGTTGATTAACAAACCGTTTCACAGCGAGTAATTAAAGGGCACATTATAAATTTTTTTCTCACTTCCTCCTCCTCCTCCTTCATTTTTTACTGATTCTACGTCTTCCTGTCTTCCTCTTCCTTGTCTTTTTTTCTCCTCTCTCCTTCTTCATTTGCTCATTCATATCGTTTTCCCTTTTCATTTCTTTCTTTTTTTCCTTTCTCATCCCTGCGACTACCTAAAAAAATATAACAAGAGGATTATCAATCAACACAATGTATTTAATATTAACGAATATGTGTATAATACAACATTTTTGCAAAAAAAAAAAAAAATTAAAAAAAAGGAAAAAGAAAAATAGATTAAGAATGTAAACCCTTTTGTCGAGTCTTGGTCAAATTGCAGTCGACATTAAACTTACTTGTGTCATTTAGACATGAGGCGGTGCTCATTTTTTTAAAAATTCCTGACAGTGAGATTAAATTTATTTTTTTTTTAACATTGCTTATTTATGACGCACAAAACAGGGACATCTGGAAAGGATTCGGTATACCAACTATCACATTGGATGACTACTACATTAATTCGCTCTACATTCCCTGCTTGCAGTAACTCATCACTGCACAGTTTCTCCGGATCCAGAAATAAAACGTAAGCTGCATGTTTTTTTCAAACCTACAAAAAATTGAACATGCAAACATAATAGAAATTTGGCATGCAGTCCCGCAAAGTGGTTATTCTTAAACGAGCATTCGCATTCGCATTCGCAGTCAAGGTTTTTTTCCTTTTAAAAAAAAAAAAAGCTTTTTATTTAATGGATGCAATATAGTAACCCGATTGATTGCGCAGTGTCAGCAAACTCTTGCTGCAATTTCGGTGGTCCTTATCTGTCCTTATATATCAAATAACGGTCACGAAATGAACACAATTATTACAAGTGACAAAATAAATCTTAGCATGCATCATTTTGAAAATATATGATAATAATTTAGCTTGAGCAAGATAAGGTGGTATTATCAGTGTTAATTATTGAAATAGCGTGAGTCATATTGAACAAACGGTTAATTGAATCGAATTATTCAATTTTCACTGAGCGAACACTTTCGCAAATTTTTTTTCAGATCCGTTTGACACAAAAATAATAAATAATTAAGAATTTCCTACCTGGTTTGCCAAACCATTATAAAAATTCAAATTAAGCCTAACTTTTGCGCTGTCTGTTGTAAATTTATCTCCTGTAGATATCAAGAGTGCACCATTAGCCCTGTCAAAATCGCCAAGCAGTTTCAAATTTTCAATTACGGCCTTGCGTTCCGGTTTAACTATAAATGACACATGTTGAACATTATTTTTGTAAATTCCTTGATCATCAGCATGACTGTTGATTACTTCAGCAAGTTCCTTGACAGTTTGCAATAAATTTTGTGCCTGCTCGACAGTCAGGTTATTCGGTGTTTCCATAACGCGAAGAAACTTTAAATTACGCAGATCCGTTATTCCATTTGATCCAAATTTAGGATAACATTGTTTCACGTCAAAAGAATGCCGACGCAGGTGAAGTTCAATTTTGGTCAGCGTCGTCCACATTTTTGTTGGGATTGCTGGTTCGTCTTTGATAAACCCGTCTAGATGCAACATTGATAGTTTAGGGCAGTTTTGATGCAGCTCTTCCAAAAGTTGAAAATAAGGTCCTAAGACAAAATTATTATTAACTCATCAACTCATTTAGTGATGACTATTTCCCCATTAACATACATACCATTACCAATAAGATATAAAAATACTGACTGAAGACCTTTAAAATTTGAACCAAGAGTCGCTGCCAAACATCTGCTTAACTTGCAATGGTAAATCGAAATATTTTTGATTTTTGACAAATGATGACCAAACATTTCACCGTTATATTGCAATTTTGAGAAATCAATTTCACAAAGTTGCACGTCATCAAGATTAGGAAATGCAAAAAAAATATTCATAAATGATAACGATGACAAGATTTTAGCAATAAGTGAAAACTTGCGTAACGACGGAACCAAAAAAGTTGAGGACAATGTCGGACAAATTATTTGAAATCCCATTGGTGCGGTCAATCTCAATGTCAAACATTGCAAATTCGTGCACCTGCCAATCGTAGATTCCAACGCTCTGGCAACCATGTTTGCTTCTTCGGTAACGCTTGATTGGACATGAATTGAAATTTCTTTGACATATGACTTCAAACCGGGTGAGTGCGTAAATAGTTTTGCCAGTGCATATAGCGGCCGGATTTGCTCGACATTCAAATCTTCGAAAAGAATAGGTTGAAACTGAATTTGCATAAAAAAACGTCAGCCTCATGCCTTAATTAGATGACTTAAGTAATTACGCACCAATGCTCTGAATTGTCGAGACACGTAGCAATATTCCATTACTTCACGATTTCTTTGCTTCTTGTCGCCTGGCAACAATAAATCGGGCGGTAAGATATAAAAAATAATCATGTCCAATATTTCTTGCGGCATATGTTGAATCATGCACTTGCCATGCTGCAAATTTCGGTTTGAAATTTCGTTGACTTGCGACGGTAATGGTTCAGCCTGACGAGGTATGATTCGTCTGTTGCCGTGGGCTCGTTTGGCCAAAGGAACGTTGTCATCGTCGTCATTAATTTCATAGTAATCGTACGTCTTACCCCTAACCGGCTTGTTCACTTGTTCATCTTCACTATCATCCGATGCCACGTAATTTAAATCATCTTCGTCATCACCAGAGGTGGTTAACTTTCGAATAAACAGTCCCGCGGATCGTCTCGAACCACGTCGGCTTCGCTTCGACAACGACGAGGATTTGCTGCCCGTTCGCTTTGGTGGCATAAAAATATTCTAATCTGGCCGTGTAAAAATTGAAATTTTTTTTTCCCTAGCATTCAGTGTCGTGATAATTAGGATTATATCCATGCAATACTGATCGATCAGATTTCGAATGAAGTTTACAAAATGAATAAACTCAGCCGCCGCACCTTCAAAAAGATAATACATTAAATATATTCATTTACCGCTCTTCAACAAAACGAGACTCGATTAAACATTTGCATGCATACAAAAAATTTAGACTAAAAAATAAAATGCATCCAGCATTCGACATAGTAAATCAAGAATACGTCAAGCAACACAATACTCATGACCTAACCAATATAATGCCAGCCAAACCAAAATCTTAAACATCAGTAAAGACGTGCCGGATTTCAATCTGACATTCCGGCATTTGAATAATCATTTGTCAAGCCATGAAACCTAAATGTAAACGCAATGGCATACAAAAATCCTAGAAGGGCCATGCTAAACAGCGGTATCAAAAGTCCCAGCCCCTGGAAATCGTTAGAACACACGGAAGAAAATACCAAAAAAAAAAAAAAAAAAAACATAAAATACGTAAAATACGTAAAATAAATATAATTACAATGTTTATACTCAGGCTTAAATCATTTGTTGCATGCAAAGTTTGAACATGTAAGTCGTTGAAGTTGTTGTGCGTTTCGCATTCATCAGCCACGCTTTCCATACTCGCATTATATCCGCTGTCCTCTGAAAATATCCATTAATAAAAAAAAGTATCATAGTAACAAGTTATGTATAATATACCAGCTTCGGATATTTCGTCAGTCTTTAAGCAGTTACAGCGTGATTCATCTGGTATAGGTAACAGGAATACATCGCAGGGATTATCAGTCTGAGAAGGCGTGAGAGGCAGAAACGAGATTGTTCTTTCTTGACCATGTTCGGTATTCTTTTCAAAATTCTCTATTACTTCTGGTGTTAATAACGTAAAACGAGAAGCATTAGGAGGTCTCAAAATGAGCTTTTCAACACTGGCATCATTGGTATCTTTTTCTTCAATTTTAATTTTTTCTGCAGTTCCTGCAATATCAGAGCTGCTTGTTGACACTTTCAAGTTGCTAACTGACGACTGAATAAAAAGATCTTTGGTAACTTTAGATTTTGAAACGGGAATAAGGCTATTGATGGCACTATATTTCGACTGCTTCAATTCCGACAAGGGCAATCTGGTCTGGCTTGCCAGCGATACCGCCTGCATAGTAGCGAAACTGGATGCACGTTTAAGAGTCAGCAAAGGCCTTTTCACAAAATCAACAGGCATCCGTGCGGATGCATATTTCATGTCATTTCTTGAAGATTGCTTAGCGCACTCCGTTTTAAGGAATGAATTGGTTCCCTTGTGTTCTAGTATGACTGTCTTGACAGGAGTCGCTGTTGAAGTCAAACTTAGTTGATCGTCATGATAAATATTGACCTGCGTAGAAGCCATGCTTAATTTTGGACTATTCCCGGCAAGACGAATACGTGCAGACATATTTCAGCTGATGGAATACAGTTTTTCTGATCACTTGGTCCGTTTGGATTTGGAGATGTAGTCGAGCATAGCCCTAACCGCCGGCGTGGTTTTGTTTAGGAAAAATTATCTCTGCAACCCCAGCACAATAAATAATAGTAAGCAAACAAAATCAATTCAGATTTTTATTTTATTTTTTTAATCAGATACGTGGCACAATTTTTGAACGAGATTATAATACGCCATGAGCTTGTCAAACTGCAGATTTTATGAGAACAAGTTTCCAGAAGTTGACGATGTGGTCGTGGTCAATGTTCGACAGGTAAGATAAATTGAAATAAGCGAATGATAAAAACATGCGGCATAAATTTTTTTTTATTAATTATGTGCATAGATTGCTGAGATGGGAGCATACGTGAAGCTTCTTGAATATGATAATATCGAGGGCATGATTTTGCTTTCAGAATTGTCACGTCGCCGAATTCGATCAATCCAGAAGCTCATTCGCGTTGGTAGAAACGAAGTTGTGGTCGTGCTCAGAGTGGACAAGGAAAAGGGATACATTGATCTTTCCAAACGTCGAGTTTCGGCAGAGGACGTGATCAAGTGTGAAGAAAAATTTAACAAGTCTAAAGCAGTGCATTCAATCCTGCGACACGTTGCGGAAAAGAACAACATTTCCCTTGAAGAACTGTATACCACGATTGGATGGCCTTTGTACCGCAAATATGGACACGCATATGACGCGTTCAAGATCGCAATCACGAATCCGGAAACCGTGTTTGAAGGTATCGAGGCACCTTCAAAAGTCGTATTGGAGGACTTATTGCAACACATTGCCCGACGACTCACGCCACAGCCGACCAAGGTGCGTGCCGACGTTGACGTCACATGTTTTGGCTACGAAGGAATCGATGCGGTCAAGACCGCACTTAAGAAAGCAGAAGCAGTGCATACTGATGAGGTTCCGATCAAGGTTAGGCTTGTGTCGCCTCCGTTGTACGTCCTCACGTCGCACTGCCTCGACAAGCAACTCGGAATCGAGGCCCTGGAGAAAGCGATTGTTGAGATCGAGACCAGCATTAAGCAAGCAGGTGGAGAATTCACGGTCAGGATGCAACCCAAGGCCGTCACCGAGAGCGATGATGCTGAATTACAAGCACTTATGGAACGGAAAGAACTTGAAAACAAGCAAGTGTCTGGTGACGATGACGACTCTGAGAGCGAGGCTGGTGATATTGAATAGACAGTTATCGGTTTTGTTAAAAAGTTTCTTTTTTTCAGTGGTTTGTATTTTGTTCACATATGTTGTCAACGGATATGGAGTTTTGCAAGAATATACATGAACGATTGCTGATGTATACATTTTTATAAGTTATTGTTAAAAAAAATAATATTACAAACACTACAAATATACGTACTCCCAAGACCCAATATCAAAAAAAAAATAAACCCATCCCAATAAAAACAACAACATTATTCGTTAAAACATAGTCCCAAACTCATATAATATTAGCGATTGAAATCCTTTGCCTTTTAACACACTGCCTCTCTTCTGACTCCATCTGACGTAAATTTTCTGCATCGAATAAATTGTATTCTTTCTTGTCCTTAACTTGCCGTCCACGTTTCTTCTCGACACCTGCAACAAGAACCGTTGTTACCGATCCCACTAACAACGGGCCTAAATTACGACCGACTTCGAATATCTTGGCATCAATACCAAACGACTGGCATTGTGCTTCAAATTGAACACGAGAGGCATTCAGTGCCTGCATGCCGGCAAGATCACTTAAGTGATTTTCTAGTCCTACCCAGTTGCACCAAGCTTTAGAATCGTCGCTGGTGCCACCGTTCTGCACGTCATAAGTAAACATGTGCGGAGTCGTGCCAATGTGTTCGTGAGTGCCAGCGGAAGGCGGCATGTTACTGACAATGGCCTGAATACTAAGCATGTAACTACTGCTATCGGCCCCAAGGTTGGAGTTGCTTCCAGTTTTGCCAATACTGCTGCTAGAACTACCCTCACTATTCGTTTCTCCCCAAATCCAAGCGTCTGAGCTAGCTTGCATGTCACCGGATACTAAAGCCATAAGATCTTCGTCATCCTCAATTCTAAAATTGCATGGATCACTCGCAAGCCTTTCCTTGAGAAGAAGAAGAAAACCCTCGATATAGAGCCCACAAGCCACATTAACCTCACGGTGCTCATGAACAGCAGCCAAAACTTTGACGCATACCATGGCATGAAGGAATTCACCACGAGCAATCAACGCCAATGTAGACCGCCAAATGTTAGTTAACACAAACACAGTTGATGTCTCCGTTATTCTTTCTGCCCAAATTTGTTCGGAAGATTTTGAATCTACAGATAACATCGGCTTTGGCCCGTCAGATGTTATCATTGTGCGTTGAAGAAAAGTAGCTGTTTCTAGGGAGATTCCTGCACACCTGGAAAGTGCAAACGAACGTAGGTCAGCAGGAGCGTGCGGGGATAAATTGTGACGGTGAAGAGTAAGTCGCAGATGCTGCAAAAGCGAAAGTGGAATAAGAGCTAAAGGGTCGAGCATGAGAGATGATGATGTGAAAGCAGTAGCAGGTGAAGAAATTGGAGAGGTTGAACCAGCATTGGCCAAAAATGGAAAAGCAGACCACGCCTGAGAAAAATAACCATCGAAAGTGGACAACGTGGTCCTAGTCAGAACTGGAGATTTAAGTGTGTGTCGAAGAGGGGACAAGACTCGAAGAACGTGAATGGTCGGAACTAAGTAACAACCAACAAACGAAGACGACGAAGATGACGAAAACAAAGGCAAGCTGGTCTCTCCAGGCGAGCCGGGAGGTGAGAGTTCTAGAGGTTGTGGTGGTAAAGTAACTCCAGTACTGGACAAGCAATGACAGTCAACTGGAATTGGAAACGAAACGTCACATTCGTCATCAGATACGAGAGGGGAACGGCCAAGTTCGGCGGAAAGAATCCTATCCCACACGTACATGGCCCACCACACACGACGCCGAACTTCAAGAGCAAGAAATGACAATCCAGGAGTTGCGATTTCACGGTGAAGACCAATGTCTATTGCCATGCGAATGGCTGCTGCAAGCCAGGTCCAGGCAGCAGAGGTGCAATTAATCTCGTAAAGAAAAACTGTAAGTAAAAGGGCCATTCGGCAATGATCAATAGTAAACGAGTCATTGAAATAGTCTATGAGGGTCCGGGCGGCAACAATGTAGTCTCTACCCTTTTGTGTAGCCACACGGGCCTGTTCACCGTGAAGAGGCTGGGCGCGGGCACCGCAGGCCATCATGGCGAGTAAAAGAGATGCCCAAGCAGGTGAAACCGCGGAAAGGCCAGCAGTGTCGTTAGGAGCAGAGTATAGGCCTTCAAATTGAGATAGGAATGTTTGCCAATGCACAATAGGCATCCAAGAATGAAAGGACTCGTAATAATGGCCAATTAGAGTTTGTGCCTCGTGCTTGGGAGGCAGTGCGAGAGCAGAGCGAATGTCTTGAGTCGAAGACAAAAGAGCTTGATGAGCCTCAACCGCACCGGCACGATATTGCGCTGGAGGCTTAAATGCGCCGCGATTGTACTTTATCAAATGAGCTCTAAGGGTGGAGAAGTCAATATCAATGCGGGCGCGAGGCATACTATGCTGCGATGGCAGCGGCATGGGTATGGCCGGGACCTCTGAGACATTGTAGGGTGCTTCGCCCGAGCAAGGGTATTCATATTCGTAGTCACGATCGCTGCGGCAATTTATGCTAGTTCTAGGCAACCCATCCGATGCTGCAGAGGCCAGAGCCGTAATGTGGGCCCTAGCGCATTCAAGTTGGCGCTCCAGATCTTGAATCTGCTTGAGTGACGACATGCGACGGGAATGATCTTTTGTGAATTGACAAGTGAGCATGCGCGATAAACATTCCGAGCAAGCTGAGTCTTCAAACGCATCGCACTTGACCTTACGCTCACGACAGGCATCGCACGACGGGTCCTTGCGACGTTGTCGGAATGGCCGACGTACCGGTGGAACACGATGCACGTAGGCAACTTGCTGCTCACTGTGGGGTTGATATTGCTGGTGGTGCACGGAAAATTGTGGTGATTGTGGTAGCTGAGATTGCTGCGGCGGTGCAGGCATGTCTGGCATGGCACTGAAGCTGGAGGAGTGTCGAAGAACGAGTAATTATAGCACAAATGATTGAATATCTGACATCAAGGGACCACATCATCGCCGGACCCCGCAATCGAGGGCAAGGGTGAGGGCAAGGGCAAGAGCGAAGGCAAGGGCAAGGGCCGCTGACGTCGGATGCCGGCACTTTCTGCCGGAACCGGAACCGGAACCGAAGTGACATGTCATCGGAGTCCAGGTTGCACTTGCAAGCACCCAGCGTCGGCGCAGATATGCTATGCCATTGACGGACCCTGACCCTGACCCTGATTCTGATTTGTAAATTGAAGTTATCTGATGAAGATCAGACTTCCACTGTAACCGTAAGTCCTCTCTCACGATTTTCTTTTCATGGCCGATGTGGCCTCCGCCTTTGTTCCGTCAGTTGTGGACAGGCCTGTTACCGTGCGTCATTTTCTAGACAGGCCTGTGTCGCAGTCTGCCGCTATCGACGGCAGCGGCTCGCGTAGGTCGGCTACCCATTCGTCGTCATCCGCACTTGGTGGCCTTAATCGGTCATCGTCCATGCGCAGCAAGCATGTTTCTAGTGTCGAACTCAATGCCGCTTCACTCGATCATGTTCGTCGTCTTCTTGCCCAACTTCTTCGGGATCACGGAATTCCCAACCCCGAACGTTGGGAGAGCGCATTGCTTCCCATCCTCCTGCAAGCTACCGACGATCTTGATCCCGACGTCCGCGCTGGCGATAACATCGATGTCCGCAGCTTTGTCAAGCTAAAGCGCATTCCTGGTGGCGTTCCAAATGATTCCTCGTATTTATCCGGCGTTGTCTTTACAAAGAACCTGGCTCTCAAGTCAATGCCCAGATCGATCCCATATGCTCGTATTTTGCTGATTGCATTTCCCATCGAGTTTAAACGTAACGAACCTGAAGCGCACAGATCAAGATTGAGAGCTGCTGCATCTATTCTGTCATCGGCTGCACCCACATTATCTACACCAACAACACAAGCCAGTGCGACATCGACTACAACTGCTACAACAACCGCAGGCAACGTCCGTTCCAATGCAAATGCTGCTATAGGTTCCAATTCTATTGTTTCTTCTGATTTCCTGGAAAAAGATGTGTTTTTGACAAAAAAACTTCATTCTAATGCCAACAGTCAACAATTTATGTCGCTTGAACAAGTCATGCAACTGGAGCGCGAATACATCCAAAAGCTTGTCGCTGGTATAGTTGCCAGGAAACCTTCCGTTGTGCTAGTTGAACATGGCATATCTGGTATGGCTCTTTCTATTTTGCAAAAGAAGAACATTGCCGTTGCATACAACGTCAATCCTCGTGTGATGCATGCTGTATCCAGGTCAACGGGAGCAGACATTGTCACCTCGGCTGAGATTCTCATGAATGACTATGACCTTGTCAATCCACCTGAATCTCCACATGTTGGAAACTGCGGGACGTTTGAAATCAAAACCTACGTTCTTGACCAAACTACCAAAAAAACGTTTATATTCATGTCTCAATGTCCTCGCCAGCTCGCATGCACAATTGTACTTAGAGGAGGCGACATGGATACTCTTCATAAAATTAAATACATTACAAATTTTATGGTATATGTCGTTTATAATCTCAGGTTGGAGACTTGCTTAATGCGGGACGAATCCGTATTCAATCCCGCGCCTGGATCGACGTATTCCAAAAATAAACTGTCGTCCAGAATGACTTTGAACAACCATGATTCGGAGATTGTTAATCTTAATGAAGATGGTACCACAGGGTATTATGACAACTTGGTCAACATTTATAATAACCGCATTGTTTCAACATCACCGTTTGTTCACGTATCTCAACCGTACCTGCTTTCCAAGGCAAGAAACATTGAACGAAGACTACAGGTTGCAATTAAAGCTACTGAGGACTTTGACCATACTTTTTACAACGAAATGAATGAAAAAGGTGATTTAGTGTGTTTTCTCACTTGTTTTCAATATATTTACGCAACTCTAATATATTTACATAGACTCAGACGGCATAGCTAATGTTGTGATGGCGGCAAAAAATAAAGATATTGAAAATGCTGATGAAGCTGCTCTCAAATTGGTCGGGCAAGAACTTTTAAACCACCTTCCTGGTAGAGGTGAAGTATTACTGAAGGAGACCCAACACGCTATTTTGCAATTAGAGAGAGACAAGTTGGAGTATGCGTTGATTATTCAAAAGAGGCAGTGGGAGGTCTATTTGTCACAGTTCTCACGCTACTTGTTTGACCCTTTCATGTATCAGCATATAACTATTCTTTACTCCTTAAGTTGCCAAATAACTACGGCACCATGCACCGGTCCCGAACTTGTATCTATTCAGTATTATCACGATGGGGATTGCACACTTGGCCAGTTTATCGAAGGAATTTGTGACACGGCCGATCAGCGCTGTTCAGACGGCTGCTCGTACATTCTTGCCCAACATTACAGGTCATATGTCCATGATAAAGGTCGCATAAACGTCAATGTTGAAAAAGTGTCCTGTCGCATTCCTGGAATGGAAAACACAATTTTGATGTGGTCTCATTGCAATATATGTAATGTTTCTTTTCCGCCTGTGCCAATGTCTGAAGACTCGTGGAAATATTCGTTTGGAAAATTTCTCGAACTTTCTTTTAATTCCTCACCATTGTCTCCCCGTGCCGAAGTTTGTCCACATGATATTCACAAAGACCATGTTCGCATTTTTGGATTACGAAATCTGGCGGTAAAATTTGAATATCGTCCTATCGAACTATTAGAAATTGCTTTTCCGCGCACGCAATTATTATGGAAGCCGCAGATTGATATTCGATTGCGGGTAGAAGAATTTGTTGCAATAGAAGGTCGAATCGAAAGGTTTTTTGATTCAGTCCAAGCTCGGCTTGATTCTGTAAGGGTTGACGAGTTTACTGTATCTGATCGGAGTGAGGATGCTCGCATCAGAATCGAACTTTTGCGAGAACGGGCAATCAACGAAAGACAAGATCTTCAGGATGTACTGGAGACCATATATAAAGATTCAAATCATAGGGATTATTTACAGCTTAACAGAGTAATTCGTACATTACAAGAACAGGTTGTTCAGTGGGATTTGGAATTTGCAGATTTTGACCGATTATTTTTTCCTTCTGAGAAAGATATCGCGAGATTGACTGCCATGCAATTGAAAAAGATGTTTGTAGAGCGCGATAGTTCATCTACATCTTTGACCGGGGAGGAACATAATACCGAAATGTCAAATCATTCAACCGACCTATCTTCTGCGGTAGAGCTTATGCCGGTTGCTGCTACAGATCGCACAACCCCTACAGACACACAGATTACTCCGTCAATTGCTGGAAGTGCCGCGCCTGTGGATTATTTAGGTTATAATGTATTAAAATCTCCAGAATATCCATTGGGTTCAATAGGATTTCCATCACCTGGCCTATCAACGTCAACAAAAGCAGACCCGCTGAATCAAGTCCCGTCTTTGAAACGATCGAGTCAGCAGTCCATGACTAAAGCCGTATTGTCAGCAAATGCAGTAGCAACTATAGATTCAAGTGACACCGATTTGAGTAAGAAGTCAGTGCCTACATTGAATATGAATATTCCACCAGCTGTTGAAGTTCAAGAGCCAACTCCAATTGAGCAACAGAATGATAATCAAGACGAATTAGAACCCACTACTTCAACGCCAATTCTTAATTCAACGTCCGAAGCAAGCACGACAATAATGGCACCAAAACAAGGAAGCATATATAAGCGCCGATATCCTCCGGACCGAATACAGCTCCCAGCTCAGTTTAAACATCGATTCACGCAAGGCACAACCCGCGAGCTTGCCCGACAATTACAGTTAAGTAGAGCTGGTGAGATGGGTTCTCATGGCGTACCTGCGTCGAATAACATTAGTGCTAGTGTCAGTTCTTTTACTGTTTCATCTAGTGCACAAAATAAAGTTGTCTCTCTTGCTCGACATTTTGATCAATTATCAAAAGAGTTTGAGAAAGAGCGTGCAAAAGAACGTCGCAAATTAGCGGCTGGCAGATCTCGAATGGTACTCACTTCGAAGCCGATTGTTGAAGTCTATAAAACTATTGAAGACGCGGTTGTTGAAGAAGAAGACGATGATGAGTCCGAAATTGGACAATCTGATGACGACGCGTTTTCTCACTCGGGTACAATATTTCGCCGTTCGAAAATTAAACGACCCAGAAAGTTGGCAGATAGTTTAGATTCATTGGTTGTTAAAGATGACGATCGAAAACCGCTATCACCAGTTTCTGCACCGCAAGCGAATTATTCGGATTATTCTGGTGTTTCTGGTAATGCCACTCATGAAAGTACCGACAATGACGTTGGGACTGATACTTCTTCTGTACTTTCTCCTAGACCGATTAAATCGCCTCTTTCAAACTATTTTTCAGTTGAAAGACTAAGTAATGCGCAAGATGAACAACAAGTGGTTTCCATCGAAGACCAAAAACCTAAACTGACACCTAAGGATGATGTTGATAAACAACTGCAAAGTGATGTTCCACAAAAGCCAAAGGAACAAGTTGTAACTTCTGGGATGGAGATGCCTCCTGTTCCAGAACGGGTCTCGTTGATGACGATGCTGTCAAATTTTTGGGCAGATAGGTCAGCAAGTGGATGGAAGGCACTTGATTATCCACTACAACCTTCGGAGCACATATTTATGGACTCTGATGTTATAGTTCGCGAAGATGAACCTTCTTCACTTATTGCATTTTGTTTATCGTCTCCGGACTATGTCGAAAAACTGCGCCAGATCCGAAATGCGGATGCCCAGGTACAAAACCAAGCACAAGCAGAAACAGGAGTGGATAATTATGATACAAGTAGCGTGTCTTCCAATGAAGACGTGAAGCCCGTACAAAATTCAGACCCAAATGTCTTATCATTTGCCAGAGTCAATTCTGAAGGCGATCCATCCACGCCAAACCCAGCGAACCAGTCTTCAAAAATTCAAGAAAAATCTGAAGACAATTTGCGGAAATGGCTTTTAAAGGAGACTGGAACACACTTAAAATATCAATTTCAAGAGGGTTCTGCAAAACTTTCATGCAAAATTTTTTATGCCGAACTGTTTGACGCTTTCAGAACGTTGTGCGGGTGTGAAGAGAGCTATATTCAATCACTTTCGCGATGCGTCAAATGGGATTCGACTGGTGGCAAGTCTGGCTCAGCTTTTTTAAAAACATTGGACGATCGGTTAATTGTGAAACAGCTCTCTCCGGCAGAGCTAGATTCGTTTATTAAGTTTGCCCCGTCGTATTTTCAATACATGGATCAAGTATTTTTTCATGATTTGCCTTCAGTGATTGCTAAGATTATGGGATTTTATCAAGTACAAGTTCGAAATCCGATAACGAATAAGTCAATGAAGATGGATATTCTTGTTATGGAGAATTTGTTTTACGATCGCAATCTTACGCGGATTTTTGATTTGAAAGGTTCAATGAGGAATCGTCACGTTGAACAGACCGGCAAGGCTAATGAGGTTTTACTTGATGAGAATATGGTTGAGTGTGAGTGGCTTCGTTGGCAAATCATAAATTAATACTAATATCTGCTTTGTTAGACATATTCGAATCGCCCTTGTTTGTTCGAGAACATGCAAAAAAGGTTCTTCGAGCATCATTGTGGAATGATACATTATTTCTTGCTAAAATGAATGTTATGGATTATTCGCTTGTTATTGCAATTGATCAAGACAAGCAGCAATTGGTTGTTGGTATTATTGGTGAGTTATAACACTGCGTGCTCTTAAAGTTGACATCACTCTAATTATTTTTTCTAAAGATTGCTTGAGAACATTCACATGGGATAAGAAACTTGAAAGTTGGGTTAAAGAGCGCGGACTTGTTGGTGGAGGAGGGAAAGTTCCTACTGTCGTGACTCCTAGGCAGTACAAGAATCGGTTCCGTGAAGCGATGGAGAGATATATTTTAATGGTGCCCGAGTAAGTATTATAGTTACCCTTCATTTCTAAGGACTGTAGTATTGATTGAAATAGTTTCTGGCATCAACTGTGACGTTAATTGATTTTACGAATTGTCTCTCAGTTTTTATGCAACTTGTATAATGAAGGAATGTATATTATATTGTAGAAGTAGTTATATAGGACGTTGTAATACAATGCCTTACTAATTGGCACTTAATGACATGATTTACTTAATAGAAAACGTTAACGTCCTTTTCAAATTCAATAATCACATTTTCATGAGGGATAAAAAACGGGCACACGACTCATTGGAAGTCCTGCACACTCAGCCAGATCTAGCGCTGTCGAGTACCTACACGATCCGTCCGAGAATGTCACAACCCAATCACATGCCGAACGATTGTCTCAACATGTCGAATGGAACACCCATTCAGTCATCTGTAGTCAAACGAATACATGCCGCGCTTTCGGCACAGAGACCACCACTGTGCCCACAAAATCCCCAAGCCGACGAGGATTTTTGGCGTATCCGTTGGAGGACCGTGACACGACTATATAAATTGAATGCTCATGCAGTGGAAGCAGCGCAGCTCCTCTCTCTGGAGCAAGTGCCAAACGACAAATCAATTCACTGCAGAATGGTTGCTTGAACACAACCGCGCAGAACTGCCAGACCCAACTCTATGTGCTCTGTGCCAGCACGGATACCCAGTAGCACCGCTTCTCCTACTGCGCTTTCATCACACCCTTCTGGCAACAGTGGTCGTTTCAAAAAGTCATGCGGACGCTCTTACGCGCTGATTTCCATGCTACCGTGATTTCTGCCGCGCAGGACATTAACCAATCCCGTCGTCGCTACCATTTCAGAGGGGACGCTTCACAGACCGTTATCTTGTTTCGCGAGTTTTTCGCCCGCGCTTCTGCCAATGCTAGGAAAGTGTAGTGCGCGTGCCTATATTTACATTCTTTTGTTGCGTTTGTGTTTTGATTTTTTTTCGTTTTTCTCCTTGGTTTTCTACCTGTTATTTTCTTAATTTTGTCGAATATCTTGAGAAGAACTTCAACTTCATGTTAGATAGATAACACACCCTTCTTTGATAAAAAAGACGTATGGCATAGCTAGTATGGATATGGTGGTGGTGCATTACAAAAAGTTAAGAGGGTAGGGGTATTTATACTGTTTGCTCATTGGTTCGCTCAAATTGCCCGGGACAAGTAAGTGGTTTTGTGAAGAGGTTAAGTGAGATCGTACATCTTTTTTTGTCTTGCCTTCGACGAATCAAATAAAAAATTGACTTGAGAGAGTTTGTTTCTGCTTTCGATATTTTTATTTACAAGTCATAATAAAAATGCTGCGGATCACGGCTGCTCGTTCTGCAGCTGGCAGGCGACTTCATGTCTCGTCTGTTCCTCGATTTCTTCATTCATCTGTATGTTTTTTCATAACGAAATCTTTAAGTTATGAAGGTATTTTTTTTACTAATTACAAAGGCTACTCAATTGAATGTTACAAACAAGCCGCCCACATCGGTTCCTGGAACTCCACCGACGCCCAATGTTATAGTGGAAAGCCCAACCCCAGTCACTCCAGCCACCCCCAACCTTTCAGCAAGCAGCAGTGCATCACCATCTTCATCAGCATCATCATCCTCATCATCGTCATCGTCATCAACACCGAAGAAAAAACACAGGGCTCGTAACCTAATCTTCAGCTTGACATTACTGGGCGCGCTGTTCTACTCTGGAGGAATCTGGTACTCTCTTCGCAACGACAATTTCCATGACTTCTTTACCGAATATGTTCCAGGCGGTGAACAGATCGTGCTTTACATTGAAGAACGGGAGTTTCAACGCCGGTTCCCGAATGCTGGCAAAAAGGCACTGGAGGACACTTCGCCTCGGGTGACGGTTCGCCGTGGCGGCGCGACGTGGAAGATCATTACCGACCAAGAATACAAAGGCCCTGCTAGCGGACCTTATGTGTCTGCAGTTGCAAAGAAGGATGATAAGGTTGTTAAGGAAACTACAACTGCACCAGCCCCACAGCTCGCGAAGCAATCTGAAGAAGTAAAGCCGGTGGAGGAGAAGCCGGCGGAGAAGAAGCCCACTGTGGAGGTGCCCAAAGAGCCGTTGGTGGTTAAAGAAGTTGTTTTGCCGAAACTTCCTAAGTTTGTATTTGACGGAAAGATCGATCCGTCTCTTGAAGGAGTGGTCGAGTCAATCAACCAGCTTTTCACAGTCATCCGCCAGAGCGGTAATGCTGGCCCGGCCGAACTCAAAGCTCTTGCAGATAGTTTGGGTGAGGTTTCGAAACGGTTTGTGATAGTTAAGGATAAATCTGAAGCCGATCTGAAGAACTTGATTGAGCAACAAACTCTTTTGTTTGCTGATCAAGCAACCAAGGCAGCCTCGGAACACGCTAAGGAAGTTGAAGCTATTGAGGAAAAGTGGAAAGAGGGATTTTTCACTGAACGTCAGCGTATTTTGAACACCTTTAAAAAGCGATTGCAAGTCGAGCTTAATAACGTGTCCCGCCTGTACGACTCAAAGATCAACAATGAAATCGTAGCAGCTAGTATTGAAAAGGACAAGGAGTACTCTACCAAGATTTTTGATTTAGTCGAGAATGAGCGAAATTCGAGATTGTCCAAGCTTAACGAAGTTAAGTTAGCATTGGAAGAAGTTGTTGGGCTGTCCGACAAGGTCGAAAAGTCTCTTGAATTGGCAGATAACACTGCCAAGCTCCAGCTTGCTATTGGATCGCTCACTAATGCTCTATTGTCCCCATATCCCGTGCCTCTTGGACCGATTATTGGAAAGATCAAGCAGGCCGGTGGCAGTGACCCCTTAATCGCTGCCGCGGTGGCTTCTGTTCCAGTTTCTGCATATGGTGGCGTCTTGTCACCGGCACAGCTTGCAGCCAGACTTAGACTCCTTGCTCCGGAAATTCGCAAGGTGTCTCTTGTGCCAGATAATGCTGGTGTGGCCGGCTTCTTTGGTTCCTGGATTTTGTCTAAGCTGTTATGGAAGAAGGAAGGAAGACCGGTTGGAAATGATGTTGAATCAATTTTGGCTCGTGCTCAGTCTGCATTGGGTGAAGGAAGAGTGGTTGAAGCTGTGCGTGAGATTAACTCCCTTGATGGCTGGAGTAAGAAGTTGGCTGATGATTGGTTGACTGAGGGCCGAAAGCGCAGCGAGATTGAATTTCTTGCTCAAGTTCTTGGCGAGGAAGGGAAAGTTTTGCAATTTAAATTTTAAATAGCAAACCAAAAATGAAATTTTTGGTTTTTGAAGTCGTTTGATGATACGGTTGTGGGATTATCAATTAGATTATTTCTTGTTAATTTTCAACTAGAACAAAATTCTATAATTACATTGTAAAACTCAAACAAAAAATATGAAAAGGAAAAACAAGAGCTAAACAAAAGTAACCAAAAAAAAAAGTAATTACAGGTAATGCTTTAAGGGTAATTACCAGGAGCGGGACCGAAGTAACCAATCTCAGGAAGATCAAGCAATACTTGTCTGCCATTGCCACCATCAATTCCACTGTTAATAACTGTATTTCCCCACCACGGTAAATATTTGACACGATATTGCACAGCGAAAAAAATGATAATGGCAGAAAATGCGATTCCGGCGTTCATTGCAGATGACAGCACGTAATTGTATTTTTCCCACCAGGCAAGATATCTGCTCTTAACATAATACATGAACATTACAGACAGATACAAGGCCGGAGTTTGATATGAAAGATTGTATGGTGCCCAAGAGCTCATTCCTCCCACGATTAAAATAGGATTCACATATCGCATCTTTGTAGGAAAATATTTTCTAAGAATGATAAACGGAATTGTGGTGACCGCACCAATCAAGAAACACCATTGCAGCGTTGGATACAACCCTTGAAACATTCGTTTGGGTCCAATGACTCCCCAAGTGACTGAAGCAGAGTAGTACGTTCTTGGACCGGGGCATGTAAATCGTTGACTTTGTCGAGGATCGCAGAGGTTGTCAATATTATCAATCTGCCAATTGACAACAGCGATCGACATAAAACATTGAAGAAAAGTTGTCAGCATCTGGCCACGAAACACAGCCCGCGGAGGTATTTTCGCATAATGAGCAATTTTTTGATCTGAGATGTATGACTCGGCTTGGCCGTCAATGTTATAACCAAATGCTTTCAAAATCATAAGAGCCGAGCCATTTCCAGGAAAGATGTAACCGCTAATAAGTTCACAAAGCACGTTTAGGCCAAAGCCCCATCCAGATACCGCATGGGTTAACGTAATTGGAATCAGAAATGCGGCATTAACCAATATGATCAAAACAAGTCCCCATACTGGAGTCTCTGTCGGATATAGTGTCAAGCAAAGAATTGCCAGGACGAACGATATTGCCATGACTGTCAAAAACCACCAGTGAGAAACTTCTCCAAACCTAAAAGCAGCCTTTGAGAAATGATCATCAAACTTTCCGTAGATTGAGCCCTTTTGATGATTCCTAATGTCATGCCAAATTTCTTTTAAAGTCGAAGAAATAGACTGACCTTCGGTACAAAATATCCAGATAATTGTGAGAGGATATAATGCAAACATGGCACCATATTGCATTAAATCACCAGCAGAGTAATATGGTGGTGAATAGTTTTGATATTTTTTCTCATCGAGCAAGCCATTGGTAAGTATTTGAGATACCTGAAATGTTTCATTTCGATTCGTTCTTAATGTATTAGTATTAATTGGCAGATATGCCGTCCATTTGTAGTTTGTGAAATACATTAAAAGAATTATGAACGCGGAGATTAAACTTCCACAATACTGGTTAACGAGAGAATAAAATGGCGTGACAAGCGGATTTGATCTGACAGCGACGTTGAAATCAAAAGTCGAAAAAGGATTAAGTCCCAGGCCAAGCGTGCTTCCGGTTATTATTGCCAGTTTCAGATTGTCGGGCGAGATCCACGTCATCCAATTGAACTTGCAAAGAGCTTCGAAGATGTAATTCGGGAACCAGAAGTAGACAAACGATATCGTGCACACCACAACAAAAAACCAATACCGAGAAATTTTCCACCCATGAACAATTTTTGGGGGCTCTGGCTTAAGTAACGCCTGGCTTAAAGCAATTGATGGCAAAACAGTGGGCCAAACCGCCTTAATTGGATAGATCACCCAACGTCGCAGAATACCGGCAAATCCAAACCCCATAAATTGAGTGGAATAGATAAGCAAAACCTGATACCCAGTAGTGGCCCATTTATTGCCGTAAAACATGTCGAGCTTTTCGACCATGATTTGATACAAGGCAACATAGGCACCACCGATGGCAACATTAATCATGATGGTGCAAAGCATTTGTTCTTTGAAGGACCACGGTCCCGGGTTGAGCGAATATCGTTTGCTAAACACAAAAAATTCCCACTTGGGAAGGAGTTCTAGAACTCTGCCACAAGGATACAAAAACAGTTGAATGACTGTTGATGGTAATGAAATAGAGGGCTGGCGAGGCGAAAAGAACTGTTGAACGCCGGCGCCAATAATCGTCCAGATAATCGCTAGAATGTATACTCGAATGGTTTCGCATTCACAGTCACTGTTGTCGGATATATCAATGATAGAGCGAACTTCTGGGTAAGGAGAGTAAAATTTGATGATGGCCGCTTCCACCTTGAGTTCGTACTCGACGTTAGCTGTCAGCTTTTGCGATTTGTCGGCCTGCTGTACCAAAAATTTTATCTTGTCCATGGTGCTAACCGGAAAATTACAATCATCCCGATGGTATTCAATAGCGGAGCTAAGGATTTCGATTGCACCTTGAAGCGAGAGAGCTTGTATTTTGTCTTGTACAAGCTTGAAATCGCATGAGACCCCGGGCAACTCGGACGACATTATTCAAAATAGTAAAGAACACTTTCAGAAAGAATAATATAAGTAGATATTAAAAAGTTGGAACAAAAAAAAATGGCAGGATGGACAATAAATACATTTCTTGTGGCTCGGAGCATTCTTTGTTAGATCTGGACGCATGCGATATTGCAAAGCAGACAAGGCAAGATATCGCCATCTTCACAAGCCAGTAATAATGCATGTGAGAAGCCATAACAGTATTACTATTCAAAGCTAGTACCTGAAAGTGCGCATCTGCAAACTCCGTGGCAAGATAAAAAGGAACCGTGACGATCATTTTGTCAAAAGCGGCAATAGCCCTTCCTAGATGATGTGATACTACACAGAATATATACACGGTATAATGATATTATTAATTAGACATAGAGCATGGTTGTTAGTGCAAGAAGCTCGAGTGAAATTGTATCAATGTATCTTGTCCTTCCTTGTCTTGTCCGAGGTTGGATTAATTGCCAAATCGTTCACTAGTTAGTTAATCCACATAGCATGACTGACATAAGCGACATCCAAACGCACATGTTTTGCTCATCGCGAACAATTTTGAGTTTTTACACCGGCCGATAATAAGTACTTCAATACTTCAATACTTCAATGGCCCCCTGGCCAGGGTATATGTGGACTATAATTGTAGAACCCTCTCTCAGGAGATCAAAATAACAAGTTAAATGCCGGTATTGACTAGTATTTTTTAAGTCTGGCTGGTTTTGCAGTTATACCACCAAATTGCGCTGCCCTATCGTGTATAACTAACTTTGTATTGTATTTAAAGATATTATTATTCGTTAGTTAGTTACTAGTTGTAGTTACAGCGCGGCACAGCAAGCCTTCTTGATTTTTTTTTTTTCTCAATTACATACTCATTCTTTTCTTCCTCGAAACAACCAGCCGTGCTTTTTCTTTTACTTCAATTTGTTAGTTTTTTTTTGTTTTTAAAAAAATCAAGCGGGCCTTCTTTGCCGGTTGCCGAATATTCTCCTTGGCCCGCTTCTTATTATACTGCCGCCTTTTTTTTTTTTTTTTTGATTGGCTTTAGTCTGCGTGCGACTACTCCGCCACCGCTGTCTTGACCTCTCACGCGCACATTCCTCTCAACCATGGCCCGGCGACTGTATAATAAAAACAGAGACTTCGATGATGCAGCATCTTTAAAATCTACATTTTCGTCATACACATTACATACTGTCGCACAACGGCCGGCCGACTTTCTTAGGCGTCGAGTTCGCATACGGCGGAACCTCTCTGCACCCCTTGGCGCTGTTATTCTCGTCCCCATTGTCGCTTTGCTTTGCTTTCTTCAAGTTATTCACAGGTATCACAATGCCAATAGCATTCTACAAAGCTCCAATCTGCCTCCCATCAGGTACGCAATGCAATTGTGTGTTTCCAAGTTTTTTTTTACAACTAACATTGCGCAGAGGTTTGAATGAAACTGTCGATAAATCGTTTGTAGTTGGTTGTCAGGTCCCTGATACTTCAAAGCCTCGAGCCAATGCTGCCTTGGTTATTTTGGCTCGAAACAAAGAGCTGGAAGGTGTTATCGACTCCATGAAATCCATTGAGCGGCACTTCAATAGATGGTACCATTATCCTTATGTTTTCTTAAACGACGGCGATTTCGAACCCGAGTTTATACATACTATTCTTCGTCACACTGACTCGGAGGTCGAATTTGGCAAAATTGAAAAAGAACTTTGGGATTTTCCAGAATGGGCCGATGAAGAAGAAGTTAACGAGTCAATTGCCATGCAAGGTGACCAAGCGATTATGTATGGTGGAATGGCATCTTATCATCACATGTGCAGGTTTTATTCTGGTCAGTTTTATAAGCATCCGCTTCTCGCAAAGTATGAATGGTATTGGCGTGTTGAGCCCGATGTTAAATTCTTTTGCGATATTACGTATGACCCGTTTGTCTACATGCAAGAACAAGGAAAACTTTATGGATTTACTATTGTTATTAAAGAATTGGTTGACACAGTGCCAAACCTTTTCAGGTATGCCTCCGGATTCAAGCGTTCAAATAATATCACTTCAAAAGGTTTATGGGAAATGTTCTTAGAAAAAGATTTGGCGGCTGATATTAATGCACCATCTACCACTAGTGTTGGCGATACCTTCCGGCTTCAGGATCCTGAGAATATCGATCCTGAAGCCATGAATGGCGAAAAGTACAATCTGTGTCACTTTTGGAGTAACTTTGAGATTGCCAATCTTGATTTTTTCAGAAGCAAGAAATATAATGACTTTTTCGAATTCTTAGATAGAAGTGGTGGATTTTGGAATGAACGTTGGGGAGATGCACCAGTGCATTCTTTAGCTGCCGGCATTTTTCTCGCTCCATCTGAGGTTCACTATTTTAGAGACATTGGTTATCGACACACAACCATTCAGCATTGTCCTGGAAACGCGCCAAGCAAGCAACTTCCTCGCACGCCATACATTAGAAATCCATTTAATAAGAAAGATGTTAAGGAGGATGTTTACTGGGACTCTTGGGATCCCGAACGCGAACACGGTACCGGTTGCAGATGCAAGTGCGACACTGACATTACAGATGTTGAAGGCAAAGACGGCAGTTGCCTGGCTTATTGGGCTGACGCAATCGGTGGATGGACCACTCCATAGAAATACATATATAAGGTAAGCCCATTGCGACGCACAGAAACCCATTAAGTATATTGGTCAAGCTTTAAGAAAATATTATTCGGGCAAAAACACAAAACAAAGGCATTTTTTTTTTAATTTTACAATTTTAATTCGTCCTTTTTTTTCAATTGAAATAAAACGTCATTGCATGTATTGTTTTCAATTAGAGCTGGTTTTATAAGAACTTGCTCTTTTATTTTCATGATTTGCCGGCGATTTCTAACTCACTTTTGTATGGTTTGTTTCCTGTTATTAATTTGGTCATGTCTTTTTTTCCTCTTTTATTTTTATTCCAGTACTCTTTTTTTCATGTGTCATAATTTTTTTCACAATTTTTTTAGTTGTTGCTGTACTTATATGTGAAGTTTATTTTTGATGTTCTGCTACGGTTTACTGAATGAGAGCATAGTTGGTTGGGTAATATAGATGATTGTAAATGTCTTTAGGAAAAAATGATAACTATTACTACTTGAATTCAAAATATAAGTAAATATGATACACCGCCTCATAATACGCCAGTTAATGCAAGCACACACAAGATGTCAGTCTTCATCCCCAATAGTAGCATTTGGAAAAATTACGTTTATTGATTTTTGATCTTGTCCAGTAACAATTCCACTCTCTTCCCCAGCTTTGGTTGACCGTGCCGTGTGTACTGTGTCATTTTTTTCCGATTTCGAATACGTTCTTCAATCTTTAGTTTACGCTCATGTTCACGTCGTGTTCTTTCCTTTTGTGCTTGTTCACGGCTTTCCTGCACTTCCTTTGCCACATGTTGTTCCCTATTAAACTTTGAAACTTTTGGTCGCCTCTCGGTTCGCTCTAAACTATTTGACTCTTGATTATTCTCGTGCTCACTTAGTTTTATTTGCCCATGTGTGTTGCTAATAGGCTCAAGTCCCATTTGCTTTAAAGTCTTTCTGTAAGATTTTTTGATCCCTGCATTGTGAGACAGTGTATTCCTAATTTTTTCCACTAGATCTGTCAGTATTGATTGTTTTGCCAAAAGAACTTTCATGAGCCTCACATTTTCGTCGATGCACTCCTTCTGGTAAAGATTGAGGAACTTTAAATGATCTTTTTTCTTTTGGATTTTGTACAGTAGACATAATTAAATCTTAAACGGTCTTTAGATAAAAAAAACAATTTGGTATTATTTTAGTAGTTGATTTTCAATCGAAATTTATCTGTAAAGTTCGTAAATCATAATTTTTTTGGCGTGCGGCTTTTTTTTAGATACAAACCCCTTTTAAAACTTTCTGACCAAGTTTTTTGTTCGAAATAGAACTTACTACGGGTAACCAACCATTGCACCTGTCGTGTTTAGCATTTTTTTGATCGAATCCAAAGATTAAGAGTAACACAGGTGATAGGCCAGGTAGGTTTCCATGAATTGTATTAGTTTCATAATTGACTGACACCATAAAAGTGTGTATGGAGTGGCTTGCATCAAATGTCGCGACAAGCGTTGGACATGAGCAGCAGGTCGTTCCGGTCTGTTCACGACGACCTGCTCTGGTGGTCACTAAGATACACTTGCTGGAAAACTTTTTTTACATCTGCTAGGAAAACACCAGTTTTAAGCACTGTGTCTTTAAATTCTCGTCCGATACTAGACATGTTGTATCCCGAGCAGACAAAGAAACTGTTAGTTGCCATGACTGACAGCTCACGATCGATCATGCGAGTAGCCATGGAATACGAAAGAAAGCGGCAATATTCCACAAGTAGCCAAATTGTTATTCATGACACTATTTCAGCCATAGAGCGGCAGTCTAATTTAAATTTCGAGCTGCTATTAGAATTGATTCGGTCCGGGGATCTGGTTCATTCACAGAGAGTGTATCTGCTTTGGGAATCGCAGTATAATCGTCCGGTCACAAGATCAAGAGTTTTAAATATTAGGAAATTAATTTACGGTTACTATATGAAATCCAAAATAGGCGAAGATATGTTAAAAATAATTGATGTAGCTCGCAAAGTAACAGAAAAGACTGAAATCGATATCCGGTCTGAACTTTGGGCTTTAGTTCAGCTCGGGATGATGAACGAAGCAGACAATCTTTTTATTACTTATGTTCCAAAGTACAAAAAGGCCATGGAACAACAGGCTGCATTTATTTGCGCACATCATGAAGACAGAAACGAGTGCGATAAATCAATGTATCTTTGGGCACTTTATGGTTTTCACGTCGATCCTGATCGAATTTTGAGAAAAGAGGGAATTGAATATATCAAAGATATAATAGGTCGGATATTGTCTCCAGATGTTGTCGTTCGCAACATTATAACGACCGTTGATACTAATTACGGCAATTCCATTGCTAATATTGCCATAAAGACTCTTTGCGACCTGGGAAAACCCAATTTAGCAGCAAATCTATACAGAGATATGTCGTCGTACATGGCGAATCTGGATGATATAACAACGATTGTGATCTCTTGTCTTAAAAATGGATATCCTGTTAAGGCGGCAAAACTTTTAAGCGAGTACAACACTATAAATCCAACAATGAAAGATAGTGATATTATGGTTGATTTAAAAGTTGACACTATCGCTAGGTTAGGAGATGTTGATAAATCTCTGAGCCTGTTAACGAGCTTAGAGAAATCACATCCATCAAATATATTAAATTATTATTGCAGAGTATTGGAGATATTTGCCAATAATTATAGACTTGATGCTGTACTATTTCTTGTTAAATGGTATAGGGAAAAACATCGAGTTCTGACTAGGGAAATATACACAAAGATAATTCGTGCGCATATCCAGGCTAGAAATAGTTCTGGTGCTGTTTCTTGGTATCATAAGGCACGTCGTGAAGGAATTGTTTCCAATGTGGAGATGTATCATCTAGCAATTATTTCGTATCGAGAACAAAACTCGGCTGAGAAGATGTTTCGGGAGTACCATCGCATGATAAATGATGGATATATGCCGACTGAGGCTGTAATTGCTTCTCTCATGATGTTTTATTCAATTAGGGGCGACGTTGAGATGACTGAACGGATTTTTAAGTATTGTGAGATTTATGCTGTTAAGCCTGGCAATCAGATGTTTGCCGCTCTTGCACTTGCACATGTTCGACGGTTACAACGAGAACATCAAGCCCAATTTAAAATGACTTTCGCTATCGATGAACTATTGAAAAGGATGAATCAGGCCGGGATAGTTCCCGATAAACAATTGTTGTCTATTTTTATTGAGGGATTTGCATGTTCTTCAGATCTGGATGGCGTTAGATATACCATTGATTTCATGCGCTCTGTTGGTCAGCAGATCACTCCTGAAATGTATGGAAACTTACTATATTTTCTTGCTATTTCAGGATCTCATGACGAAGCAATGAAGGTTTTGGAGCAACTTCCAGCAAATGGCATCAAGCGGAGCGCTTATCATTATACATACCTGATGTGTGCACATTATCAACTTAATAATCCAAAAGCTGTTCGTGATTTATTCCAGAAACTGATTAAAGAAGATCTGCCACCTTCATTCGTGAGTTTAGTAGTCATTCTTATGAGCATGCGGTTAGAGAAACCGGCTATCACACACCAAGCTCTTGAGCGATATTTGATAGAGGTGACAAAGGATAACCGAGCAATTATAGATAACTTGAAACATATTTCTGGTATTGATGTTTTGCCTCAAATAATGTTTTCGTTGTCGCAAGTGAATCAAGATGATATTTCCGTGTTCAAAAACTATTTATTGGCATCTTCCATCGTTAGAAAGTATAGTAATGGAACGCATTGCATCAATAGGGCCTTTGAATTGGCAGCAATGGAATGCATAGATTCGTGTGAACAATCTGAATGGCAGAAAACTTTGGAAAAATGGAATGTTGTCGTTACCATGTATGCCAAGCAAAATTGCTTATATAGTCCAGATGCTGCAGGGTATATTAAGGAAACGTATTTTACAACCGATGTCTTTGATGCCGGCATCATGAAGTGTGTTTTCGATACAGTCTTGAAAGCGATATTGAAATCGGAAAATTTTAAGGTGCTTGAAAGCATATGGGCAGAGTTTAGCAAGCTTGGATTGGCTTTTACGAATGAACATTGGAACTTGAAGTTGCAAATCGAACTCAAGCACGAAAACGGTGCTCGCGCGTTTGACACGGCTGGCATTATTCTTTCGTCTCGAAGCGGCAACTTAAAATCTAAAAGACACTTGACCAATGTCTCTAAAGAATTGCTCCGTGTTCAATTGGATTTTTTGAAATCCTCAGAGGTTTCAGAACTGAAAACTATCAGGCGCAGGGGGGAACAAAAACTAACCGGTTATGAAGACGTGTATATGAACCATTATAGTGTCATCCGATACCTGGACAGGTATGCCGATTATCTGGATCGATTGAAAGTTAATTCTATTAAAAAGGCAGAACTTGAAGCCGGGAACATTACATTGGCGGAATATAACGAGCACATGAAAAATTATGATCAAAGAATCAAGGAGAAACGGAGCGTTATACAGGAGGAGTTTGAAAAAATTGAAATTAAGCGGGAAAGATTAAGAAGCATACGGCAAACGCATGCAAACAGAAATTATCTGACTATTGGAGAATTAATACATACGCGAGTGAACAAATAGATCAAAGAACCATTATTTTTGTATATACTTGTATTATATTTGGGGCAATAAATAGTCTCTACGCTATGTATATAGAAAGTTTAGCATGAGAGTGGTATAATTTAATAATTAATCATTTTTTGTCATGACAGTAAATTACATAATATGTAAAAGCTAATTGGTACAAAACCATACAATGCTTGCATATGGGATATATATAAACTTGTTCCTACAATCATGGCTGCGCATGTCTTCAGCTTTCACGGTCGTTTTAAGAACAATAGACATAGATATATTTTTAGACAAACTGTCTTCAATTACGGGTTTTCGTCGTGCTATTTTTTCGCTATTGGCAGGTCTTGCACTTTACGCTGTTTTCGCATTTTTCGCAAATACTCCGGCAGTTCAACCGCGTGCACTTCAAGAATCTCAAAACTTACCAGTGCAGAAACAAGAAGTACAAGATATCATGTCTGCAGTCAGGGTACCAGCCATAGCAGAACATACTGCCACGTTTATTTTTATGCATGGATTGGGAGATTCGGGTTCTGGTTGGAAATTTTTGGCCGATGACTATCGACGCAGGAAAGCCCTCGAGCACGTTGAGTTTGTATTCCCAAACGCGCCAAAGCAGAAAGTAACTCTTGTAAGTGAATAATCTATTAGTTTAAAATAAGCAGTCGTAACATGATCAACTTTTTAAAGAACTTTGGTCTTGAAATGCCGTCGTGGTTCGATATTATTTCGTTGGATAAGATTGAAGCTCAAGAAGATTCTCAGGGAATGCTTGAAAGTGTTCGCAGCTTGCGCCGCTTTATCGATATTGAATTAGAGAAGGGTATTAAGCCGGAAAGAATTATCATTGGTGGATTTAGTCAGGGCTGCACTATCAGTTTATTGGTACGTCGTCACTGTGAGACTAACTTCATAGATGCACCTCTAACTCTTAAGCGTAGACAGGTCTAACGTCAGATATTAAACTGGGTGGAGTGGTTGCCCTTTCTGGGTTCATTCCTATGCGATCTAGAATTGCAAACGTAAGTATCATAAGCTTTGTTTAGAGGCTTGATAGATGCTAATTATTATTTCAGTTACACAAGGAGAAGGGTGTTGAGTTACCATTTTTTGTCGGACATGGCACAAACGATCCAGTAGTGAAATATGAATATGGCGTCTACACCAAAACCGTTCTGGATCAGCTTAACCTGCCAGTTGAGTTTCATGAATACAAAGGCTTGACTCATAGCGCTGCTCCGCAGGAATTGGATGACTTGCTCGCATTTTTGAACAAAACTATTCCAAAGTAATTTTATTCAAAAAAAAAAGCTACTAAATAAATAAATTATTAATTTGTATACTATTCGTAAATATTATTAACATGAGACGTTGTTTCATTAAAACTTTTGCATAGGATAAATGTATTTGCTGTTAGTAACCCTAATTATAAAAAAAAAACTCCGTAAAAACTCCAAAACAAAATGCAAAAAAAAAAAAAAAAGCCTTAAATGAGTAAATGTTTCGTCATCAACTGCGCTTAGTGCTCGACTTAAATCGCAATGAGCTGTCAGAAACGGTGAAGAAATTTGGAAACCTGAGTGTAAGTAAATTTGGGTTCAGGGAAGAGTCTTTTCACTGTTCCGGCCAGTTATTCCAGGGTCAGATTGATTATCAAAATCAGTAGATATAACTGAGGCTGGAGATGTCGGCATGGTAGAAATGCCATAAGCATGTTGTTGGTTTTTAGCCAAGCCATTGCCCACCTTGCGCCGTTTGGTTGCCTTAACCGGTGAATCATCGTCAGTCACGTAAGGTGACGATGGTGAGGCAGAATCAAGTGATAAAGCAGCAGACGAAGAAGACGCAGCACTAGTTACTAAGTTAGAATACATCCGCTTTTTTTTTCCAAAGAACCGTGCTAGTTTTCAGTAGTATGAATCGAGAACATGAGAGACCATACTTCTTGCTTCTCGTGGCACCTCTGCCACTTAGACAGCGCTCCAAATGAGCTGCGTATCGAGACGACGCAATCTTTCTCGAGCAATTAACACATTCAAAATATGACGCCGAATCAGACGCTGCCTGCTTGGTTCTTCCGTAAATGTCCAGGCCAGGCTTGGAAACGTAATGGCCGTGACCTGGGCTCGGACTTCGAGAGTTGTGAACAGCGCCGCACGATGGACATGGCATGCGGCTGCGTTTTTCACGAGTAAAGGCTTCCAGCGTCAGGTCATGCGTGATTGGTTGCAGAATATCGTGAAAGATGGTCAGGCTCTGTATGATAGCGCGAGGTATAAGTATCAATTCCTGGAGGGTGAACCCCAGCGCCAGTTCATTAACAACGGACGACTTACCAACTTCGGCAAGTTGATCTGAGACTCCGCCGACGACATTTGATGAAAGAACACCGTAAGCCTTGTTACTCTAAAATATATCGTTCCTTTCTATATTTGCAAGATCTAGGGGGTCAGTATTCAAAACTAGGAGCCGTTGTTGAAGAGCAGGCCGGACTCTGACTTCGACGCGATATAACTGATATATAAAATCAATGTAGGGTTTGCAGTAAATAAAGTTAGGGTTTACTATGTCGGAAGATGGTGTGCAAATAGAGTTTTGCGTTTGTGGCCCGGGCAGAAAAAGTGTTCACGCTTCGATATTATTACACTTTATCAAGTTTCAATAACCGTCTATGCAATTATATACATGGTAATACGGGGTCAGTTTATTTGTTCACAGCATAAGCTCGAGTGTTCTACTGTTTGCGCTTTTTTTCGGTGGCCAATTTGTACAGCATAGGTTGTTAAGAGGGAATTAAGTCTATAGTTATCCGTTCACTGTCATCTTGCCCACTGGCAAATTTCTAAGCACTAATCATTCACATATTGAATAAATATGTCAGCGTTACAAGCTTCCGCCGAGCAGTCTATTGAGACTTGTGACGTTTTGGTTTATGGCACTGGACTTATTGAGAGTATTGTTGCAGCGTATGTTGGGATTTATTAATGCGCACTAATTTCTCAACTGACGGAACTATTAATTACTTAGTGCACTTGCATGGCAAGGAACAAACGTCCTACATATTGATCGAAACCCTTATTACGGTGGCTCTTGGGCAACATTAAATCTAGACGAGCTCAAAGCATGGACTGACAAAGTTAACGAGACTGGTATGTATTAATTTTTTTTTAGATCTTTTGCTGGCAAAACTGGTCTAATGCTTCTTTTTAGCGTCAAACAAGACTCCGTTCGCTGACGCTTACCTGTACATCTCTCGAAACTTGGAATCTCGAAAATATGTTATTGATCTCAGTCCTCACATTCTTTTCACTCGTTCAGATCTTCTCTCGCTTCTTATTCAAAGCCGCGTGTCCCGATACCTGGAATTCAAGCCTGTCGGCACATTCCATACGTTTGAACAGGATTCTTTTGAAAAAGTACCAGGTACTAAGGAAGATATTTTTACGTCGCAGAGTCTCACCCTTCTTACTAAGCGGTCTCTCATGAAATTTATGAAATTTGTTATAAGTTGGGAGACTAACCTACCAATTTGGGAAGAGTATAAGGGTGTTTCCATTAGAACTTTTTTACAAGACAAGTTCGCTTTGGACACTCCGCAAATTGTCGAAGTAGTACATTCGATCGGCTTGTTGCCTTCTCTCGATACGCCGACTGAAATTGCGTTAGGTAGCATAAAGCGCTATCTTAGTTCCATGCAAGTATATGGTAATTTCCCTGCAATGTATTCGATGTACGGTACAGCCGGTGAGCTAGCACAAGGATTTTGTAGGTCAGCAGCAGTTGCAGGAGCCGTGTATAGATTGGGAACGTCAGTAACCAACTTTGAAGAAACCTCCGGTGTTGCCACACTAAGTTCAGGAGAAAAGATAACGGTTACGGAAAAGTTTATCACAAGTGAAGGTACCTTAAATGCCGAAGAAGAAATTACTCGTATGGTTGCAATAGTCGAGAAGGATTGCAAGGAGTGGTTTGCTGAGAATGAGTCTGCAGCGGTCGTTGTTTTCCCAGAAGGAACATTAGATGATAACAAATTTGCAGTTCAGGCTCTTGTTATGGGAAGTTCGACTGGACAATGCCCGTCTGGTCAAGCTGTTTGGTATTTAGCCACTCAAGAGGCCGGTGAACATGGCAGAAGGAATTTATATCTTGCTCTTGAGAAGCTTGAGGAAAGTATATTGAGAGAGTCTACTGAAGATTTTGAATTTGCAGTGAGCGACGATGATATTGCGTACCTCCCTAATGGCCTGCCAGTTATTTCATCAGTTAGACTAGGCGAAAGCTTGCGAAATTTTACGCCAAAGGAGTCATTGAAATACTTGCTCAAGCTAATTTATACGCAGCACACAACGACATCTCCAAGCGTTAATCCGGATTCCAAAATTTCCTACGCCAACGCGCCATCGATTAATTTAGCTTATGAAGGCATAGTGGACCAAGCGAAGCTGATATACGAATCAATTACCGGTCAGGCTGATGATTTCTTTGACGTTGACTTTGAAGATGAAGATGATGACGCGACCGCAACTGGCAATCCATCAGATACTGATATACATGATGTGGTCATTGGTGATTCTCCTGTTCATGATCACGATGATTACGATGAAGTGGCAGGCGAGATGACCATATAATAACGTGCTGATCTTCACAATATTATTCAATGTTATTATTACTGTGTTTTTTTTAGGAGGGGATGTCTGAGGGGCGTGTAACAATTTCTTTTTTTATGTTTAGGAGTCTTGTAATTAGTCGTTTACTTGTCTATATGTAATTTTATGATTAAATTTCATCGTTATATACAAAAATATAAGTTATTAGTAACACGAACACAATAGTTATATAAATTTTTAAAATACTTTGCCCATATAGTTAATGTGATCTTGGTTGCTTCATGGTAAGTTCAAGCACTCGGTGCAGAAATCCGTCGGCACCGCCTTCGCGCTTCAAAATGTCAGATGGCGAGGTTGTTTGAATTATTCTGTCCACGCCAATCAGAGCAGCATTTCGGGTGCTCGGAATCCTGAGCATCTCGCGTTCCACGACCCAACCTACTTCGCTTGCCGTGCGAGCCACGAAGTCAACCAGGGCTCCGTATGTACTCAATTTCTGTTGCCGGTTGTTTGGGTTTAACTCACCCAGGCCGGATTCCATTTTAACTGGATACCGATGTTTGGCTCCCGAAAAAGAATGCGAACAGCAAGGTATGACGATAAAAGGAGTATCTAATAACGGGATCCAAGGTGTCAGTTCATCTGAGTGATTTCCAATCAAAAAGGTATCATTGGCAAATTCCCCGTTGTGAATCGAAATGATGGAATCGGCATCAAATTGTTCGGAAACTAAAGACGGGACCAAAATTTGTTCTTTGAGAAATTCTTGAATATTATTAGGAAAAACTTCCCATGTTTTCCGTCGTCTGGCATCCATTCCGTAACCACAATATCCTTCCATTAAAAGTATATAAACCAAAACACCATTTCCACATCCAATATCAACAAATTTTAACTTTTTTTTGTCAAATCCTCTATCATGCCAAAATTCAATCAAAAATGATGCTATTGATAAATCTTCAAATACATGTTTTTTAGGATCTGTGTTTTCAACCCAGACATCAATTAATGGCTTGGCGTATTTCCGTTTCAACTCAATATAGCGAGTTTGAAACGCAGCTTGATCTACCAAAATGTCATGGTGAACCCTCTTTTGGTACCCGTTTAAGACACCGGTTGAGTGCTTGACTGCAGTCGTGAGCAACCTTAGAGCGGTTCGTTCCAGGCGATGAGATATTGATCCATTATCCTCTTTGTCAAACGGCCTAAACAAAATCGAAAGCTTTCGAGTAACATATGAGTACCGTAAAATAATGCCAGAAACTACCGGATGATAATACGGCATGTCACTTGGCGAATCAACGTGGGGGACATATATCACGGTCATGTCGGTTGCGTCCTGATTTGAAAAAAACAAGCAGCTTTGATCCATTGCCTTGTCCTTGTCCGGATTTCTAGGTAATATTTTTCTGACTATTCTTCTCTTCATTTCAGTCAAATTTGTACCTATTTCTTTTTCCAATAACTGTTCCTTGTTTATATAGGAATCATTATCAAATTTGGACAAATCGTTCTCTTGATTTTGACTATCAAATAAACTATCAGCACGCATTATACTTGTTGAGTTAATGTTTGGATGAAACGCCAAGTTTATCATGGCACTCTCGAAATGACTGGTATTGAACGGGCAATCATTTTGTTCGAGCATGAAAACCCAATTGTCAAGCCCAGTAGCATCGTCATGTGTTGGTGTTGTCATTAACTATTCAATTCAATGTTAATTGCACATCCACAATACAAAGTTGGTAAATTTTAATCCGTGTCAGATTGTTTCTTTACAAACAACATGGATAAATTACATAAATTGAATTTGCCATGTACCAAGACGGTTAATGATGCATACTCACTTCGTTAATTGTATTAAGGTGAAAAGCCGCAGAGTGAGAATATTACAAAATAAGCATTGTAAAGACCACCTACCGAACTTGTAAGACGCGTTCTCTCACACAATAACAATGGCAAGCTTTACTTTCAAATGTCGAATGACCCTTGCAATTAAGGGGAAACTAACGAGTCCGAAATTGAGTATTCGACACCTTTCCAAGCAGTTCAACGTCTCGCGAATAACGCTTCAGCACAGAATGGTCGGCCGACAAAACCAGGCCGGCAAAAGCAACGGTAATTTGATTGTGACCACAGCCGAAGAAGAGGTGATTGTTTAGTATATATTGCAGCTAAATTTCCGAGGGTTTTTACCTCGGAGGTGTTACGTGCAAGATATGGCCGATCTTCTGATGGCTAAACGCGTTGCACGACGCGTCGTGAAGAGCTGAACCGACCACTTTTATTGCTCGGCAGCCAGCACTTCGCATGCATGTCTCCCGTGCTTACGGCTACAGAGGGCTTTACAAGAAGATTCTGACGTGTTGAGTGCGTGGTTCCGGCTAGTTGCCAGCATGCGCGCAAAGTACGGCATCGTTAACAGCGATTTCAACAACTTTGATAAAACGGGTCGGTCAAATCAAGGGAAAATGTTCATTATGCGTTTGGAACGAATTGGTAAGCTAGATTATATTTAGTCCGGCAATCTAGAATAGGCGACAGCAATTTACAGCATTGCCGCGGATGACCATGTCGTGCCGCTTGTCCTCTGCGTTGCGGGCCATTTATACTTGCTGCCTGGTACTCCAGTGGCCACAAGTATGAGTCTTTAATGGCTCATACACTTTTACAGGCATACAAGAGCATATCAACAGGGTCGTTGAAGGATGCTGGCACTCGACGGCTACGCCACATCAACGCCGAATTCAACGAATAGTGTAAGGAAAACGATATTATTCTACTCCGTCTACCGGCCCATTTCGCATATTTAGCCAGCCTTTCAACGCTGGTATTTTTAGCTCATTAAAAAGGACCTACGGCAACGAGATCTCGTTCCTTATCCGAACCAACATTACACGCATTACAAAAGACGACTTTTTCCCTGCATCTCAGGCCACCTTCCAAAAGAATTTTATACAAAAAAATGGTCGATGGCGACTTCCAAGGAACTGGCCTAGTACCTTCAACCTGGAAGCCGTAATTTCGAAGCTAAATGTGGTTGCTTCGGTTGACTTGCTTCATGGTCTTACCGGAACCCTGTGTTATGTGCAACCGATTATTAGGCTTTCTTAGCAATAATCTTGAGATTTATTAATACAATAACAACATTAAACAATAATAAATCTCAAGATTATTGCTAAGAAAGCCTAATAATCGGTTGCACATAACACCTGACGGCCCGCCACAACCTTGGGTTTCTCAAATACCACAGAGCGCCACCAATCTCGCATTCGATTCTAATCAAGGATCAGGTAGCTAGGCATCAAGAAAGCTTCGCGATATCAATTTTTGAAGTCTGCTGACCAGTTGGCAAAGGCTGTAGTAGCAAATGGCCATCAACTAACGCTTCCAACTGGTGAGTCAACGCACTTCGAAAGGCCAACAAGGCCATCTCAAAATGCCGGAGTACTAAAAGGACATGATTGCAAGGTTTGGGACTCCTTATTAGTGAGGAATTCAGCCAGAGTTTGACGCAAAAAAGTGTGGTTGAGGAGGAAGGGTGCGACGAACGTGTGAGGGAGGATCATCGGAGCGGTGCGCCCGTTGCTGTAAGCCCGGTCAAAATGCAAGGGCCTGCCCAGACACTGGAGATGCATCTATTTCATGGGATTTCGGCTATATTTAATGAGTTCGAATACTGTTTTCGTAGAGTAGTAGGGATTAGACGCCGGGTCGCGAAGTGTTGATCTATGTACGTTATGACAAAATTAAAAATTACAAATAATCCAGCAATAATCCAGCAATAATCTCAAACAAGTTCATAATTCTCATTAGAATGATATACTAAGTTTTAAAAAATCCCACGAACGCCTGCACACTATATCGTAAAACAAAACCACACTTACGGCTACTTGAAGCGCGGCTGTTGATTTTCCACTAATTGTTATCCTTGTCTTCAATCATGACCGGTTAGCTTCCTTTGGATTATAATTCCAAACACGTTTGAAAATTTTGCGTCAGTCATTTTGAAGCTTTAAAACCTGTGGATCACATTGTATTCAAATTGCCAGTGCGCATACTTCCATATCCAAGATTTTCCATAGAGTAGTTGAGTGTTTCACAATAACATTCTTCACATAGTTCTCCAACCAGAGTGAAAAAAATGGGTAGTTTCAACATACTACTTTATGTAAAATGGACCAAAATATGGCCTATTACTCAACTCAAAATAACGGGCTTGCTTTTCCAATGGTGAAATTTTTTGTGATCGAGTCATATCAAATTTAACTCGTTCAGACCTAGGATCCAACCTCTTTGACTCTATTACAGTTGGCCCTGAATTGATCGTGCCTGCTTGTGACTGGTCTAGTTTAAGGTCAGATCGGGTTGATTCTGCCACACTTGATCCTGATCGACCCTTATCGGAAATAACTTGTTCGGAAATGTTTTCAAGCTTGCTTGAATCCAAGGTCGTAATTGGTATTGTATCTGATGATTCTGTTTGATTAAGATTCTCCTTTTCATCCACTAATTTCAGGGGGATCGTATTTGAATGATCAATTGGTGGAGTTGGCTGCAAATCACCATAAGGCTCAATTAATGATGACGGAGATGAAGGCAATTTCCCATCCATCAAATCAATAAGAATGGACGACCTTTTTCTCTTCTTTACCACTCTTCCTGATCTTACTAAAAAGCTCTCTACCCTCTGTGTTTCAGTTTTATTATGCAGCGGTACAGCTGAAGTCTCGTTTTTGTAATCAACAGCGCATAATACAGATATGTCAGAACTTTCATCTTTAGCAACAGGTTCTACTGCTTTCAGATGATCTATACCAGCTTTCCCTGCTGTTACTTCTGGCAAAGGATGCGTAACGGTAGGTTGCTGTAGTTGCTCTTCGTGCTGCGACAGTGCAATCGTAATTGGTTCAGATCCCGGCACTTCTTCTTCTAAAGCAGTTGGCTTGTGTTGCAATTCCTTTGCCAATGCAAATGTGAAATCCACTGCCACATTAACTGGCTCGCTTTGTTGCAAAATCGTGGCACTTCGGCTTATACTTCGATCAGCATCAGGCACAGTTTTTTCTTGTTCCAGTGTAGGCGACACATTGACTATCTCAGGTAATTCAGTACTGCCCTTCACGATATTTCCATCGTTGAGTATGATTTGAGGCATGTTGGGTCGTAGATTTGTATTTTCAACTGCAGGCACTTGTGGCGATATACCAGTTCGAAAAGGCGCAACACCTAAGAGCAGGTCGACGTTATTATTGAAAAATTCTTGATCGTTACTCTGTGCAGAATCAGTCACTGATACTTGATTTGGCGCATACATCGAGCTCCTAGGTTGAACAGGATTCCAGTGTACTGGTATTGAATTTTGAAGTACACTAGAGCCATTGTTATATATTAAATAGCGCGCAATGTGAGGGGAATGAACTGAAGCTGACGATGGTTGAGAAGCAGAAGAAACGGAAAAACTTTCATCTAACGGATCAAGTAACTGCTCTCCAGAGGTTGAAGTCCTCGAATTTGGCATTTTTTGACGTTTGCGCCCAGATGCATACCGCTGTAGTGTAACAAAACAGTTATACCATTGACTCCAACTTGCCGTTATTAACTGACCTTTAGTCAGGTTCTCCAAAAATCCGAAAAGACGTGTCATGGAAAAATCATTCATGACAATTCGAATCACCAAAGATATGCCAATAAACACTCGTATTAAGTTTTCATCCCAAGCAGTGATATTGAGAATAAGCCTTAATCTTTCAGATTTCAAAGCCAGCTTGCTAAAAATTAACAATACTCGCCAAGTTTGGCGTATGACACTAGGTGGAAAGTAAAAGTTGGGATTGTTCACATCAAATTTAGCCCAATACTCTGCCAAAAATTCTTATTCAAAAAAATCAGTATTAGCAAAATAACAAGCATTCACATGGCTTACTATTTGTTGGTTTGACTTTCAAGCATCGAGGAAAATCATTAAAATATGCAAGAAGACTATGAATTGGCGCTGTAAGATTTCCAGATCCTTGTCGATTAAAATATTTGAGCTGAGTTTGAAAACTCGGACATTTCTTTGGCTCTATTCGAAATAAAATTTCAAATACCTGTTCCTGAGATAATTGATAATAACTAGATATTGAAATCTCCCTTTTCAAGAATGTCTCCCATAATTTTTTAGGCATCTGTACCCCATCCTTGATACCTTCGACAGCATATAAGCATGAACCTTTCGAATACTTCAGTCCAAACAGTCCTCTTCTAAAACTGAAAAATATTGTTAGAATAAAACTAAAAGCAAATTTTCTATTTTAAATATGAACATACTTATCCAAGGCGCATAGTCTCTGCCTGCCGTCAAAAATTATTATTTTATCCCAGCCTATTTTAAATTCGCTGAAAACAGTCGTATAATTTGCTGTAAGCTGAGGAATTTCATAATTCCGTAGTATGGAGTCGACAAAAACTTGAACAGCGGTGTCTATTACAATTAGCATAATTTCGTGATAGCCAACATCCCTGGGGTCATACTATTCCATGGGTACGTTATGATTTCTTGATCAAACAAAAACACGCCCCTATCAATATATTCTAAAAAAAATTATAAGAATTTTTTGTCTTGTTTCGAGCAAACTTGTCTGCATTACCATAAATCTTCTGAATCGAAAGTAACGTCGTGAACCGTATTCCAACTTTTGATTCCAATGTAGTATCACTTTGTATTAATTCCACATAATCCATAGCAGATGTCAAGTCAAAATAATCATCTGATTCTCCATAAAAAAATGAATATCGACCATGGAAATCACACAATGGAGGTTTTGTGTCCCATTTGATTGTTTCGGCTGCACTTTGCGCTGTAGAGGAGAATAGCTCGTTTTGATTATCTACCCGGGCCCCTTGTCCGGTTTGCATGTTACGATTGAAATTAGCCGATTCAAACTACTTCGATCAAGGATCCTTTTTTTTTTCACAGCTGTGTTGAACGTGCTTTTCCTGATTTTTATGGTCGTTATGGCAGATCTCGTATTTTAACGGATTATCACCACGTGACGATTTGATCAAATTGTGCGGCGCCGACATTGTTATAAATTTTGACCATTAAATTGATATTAAAAAGGCTTTAAATTATTATTAATAACATATTGAGCTACACGTGCTGGGTTAACATGGGCTCAGCTAGGAAAAAGAAAGAGAAAAAGAAAGATTTTGTGGTACGTTTATTTGTTGTTCATTTAAACTTGCATAGATCTAACGAAAAGAATAGAAATCAAAGCTGAAAGTTGGCAAGACCAAACCAGCAGCCACTTCACATACCGCTCTTGGATTCAAAGCAAAATGTAAACAGATTTAATTTTTTAAAAAATTAAAATGATTGACTTACAAATTTAGCTATTGGATTGCCGTCTCAGTCTATTACAAAGGATCGAACATCAAAAGAGACGTTTGCGCACTATCTATCACTTACTACTCACTCAGCTGCTAGTAGCCGACGAGGTGAGAAATTTTTAACATTTATTCAGTAATCTGGAATTTAACATTGTTTTGATTAGAGGCTATTTCTTTTTTGCAGGCTCATTTGCCAGATGATGTAGACTCATCTTTGTTTATCACGATTGGTCCTCTTATAATAGATCAAGCGCAATCAGTTAGGTCGGCTGCTTTGTCACTGATCAGAGAAATACCGTCACATTCGTTTGGACCCCACGTACTCAATCTAGTATCGTATGTACGGAACGCCATGACCCACATTTCACCAGATGTTCGTTCTGATTCTACTAAATTTCTTAGCCTGCTTCTGAAGATTGATGATCCAGATATTCCATTTCAGATTGTTACCCGAGCCTGGCTTAAGACATTAACATGCCTTAGTTCACTGTTAGGATGGACCATTACTGGCGTGGATAGTGGATTTTCAAGCACTCTCGGTTTTTCTTCGAGTGTACTATCCGTGTCAAATGCAGCTGGTCATCTCGAAGCTTTTGCAGCTTTTTTAAAACTTGGTCTTTCGGACAATGCAACAGACGCAGAAAGGGCAGAGGCCGAATTGCCACTTTATCATATTGATACCATAAAGCATTTACTGCCCAAAAAATCGTCATCTCCATACGCTAGACTTGGCCTGTTCTCATCTGGTACAGCCAATGGCGAAGTGTTATCAACAGAGGATATCGGTGCTCGATATCAAGTCATCGAGCCAATGCTACCGGGAATTTTGGAAGGTCTTGATAAAGGAAGGCGAGAAGGAGGCGAGATGGGCAGAAGTTGCAAGCATATCATAGATTTTTTGGAGAAGGTCAAGGTCGATGTGGAGCAAATGCAGTAATTGTATATACTTGAGATTTTGTGTATTATTTTAATTGGTAACTATGGAAATCATAATTTAAGCTTCGCGCCAAAATTACACCATCTAGTAGAGAAAAAAACAAGCATTGCACGTAAATCAACTTACACAATCATTAAAAAACACACAAATAACAACGAAATATGACAAAAGCTGTGAATATTGCAATCGTCGGTAAGTTTATAAATTCATGTGGATTGTTTGTATCACTGAACAATTTGATGCAGGGGCTGGCCTGGTTGGTTCCGCCTTCATTAATCAATTATCTGCCATTCGGTCGTCTACAATTAAATACAACGTAATTGTCATTGCCAGATCTTCCAAGGCATTGATCTCAAAGTCATACTCACCTCTTCCGCTTAGCTCTTGGAGTTCAGATTTGGCAGCTGCCAACAATGCCACTGCCTTAAATCCCGGTGATCTGGCCGCGTACCTTGAAAAATCACCATTGCCAGTCATCCTGGTGGATAACACCTCGTCAGAGGCCTTATCTAAAGTCTACCCGCTCTTTTTGCAACAAGGAGTGTCAATAGCAACTCCAAATAAAAAGGCATTTTCGTCGGAACTTGGTCTTTGGAATGCAATTTTCAAAGCTGCGGCAAACTTGACCGCGAACCCCAAAGCCGGTTTCGTTTACCACGAGGCTTCTGTGGGTGCAGGACTTCCAGTAATTTCTACCTTGAAGGATCTGATTGCTACAGGCGATGAAATTGTCAAGATTGAGGGTATTGTCTCCGGTACCCTGTCTTACATTTTCAATGAATACTCAACTATCAGCAATTCGACGCCAGTCAAGTTTTCTGACGTTGTTCTTAAGGCGAAGGAACTTGGCTATACTGTAAGATAAGCTTTACGGTTTAAATGAATTGTACATCTAACAATAATCTAGGAACCAGATCCCAGGGAAGATCTTAACGGTCTCGACGTTGCACGCAAGCTCACGATTCTTGCCCGTCTGTCTGGCTTGGAAGTGCAATCTGCTACGTCATTTCCTGTCGAGTCTTTGATTCCTCGCCCGTTAGAAGAAGTCGAACAAGTTTCAGAATTTCTTGCAAAGCTTCCGGAATTCGACAACGAAACCGAGAAGACGCGACTTGCGGCCGAAAACGAGGGTAAGGTTCTGAGATTTGTGGGCAAGATTGACGCCGGCGCGCCAAATGGTCAAAAGGTCAAGGTTGGCATCGAGAAGTAAGTAGTTCAAGTTGCAAAGCCGAATTGGTACTAATTAAAATTACAGGTACGACGCCTCGCATCCGTTTGCGTCGTTGAAGGGATCGGATAATGTCATTGCTTTTTACACCAAGCGTTACGGTAACAATCCATTGATCGTGCAGGGTGCTGGGTAAGTAATAAGATGCATGGGTTTGACAATTTAAGCTAACCTCATTTAGTGCTGGTGCCGAGGTGACTGCCATGGGAGTCCTGGCCGACGTCATTAAGATTGCCGAACGCGTTGCCAACTAATTACAGAATAAAAGATAAATGTCTATATATTCTTTGTACAATGAAATATGAATTGAGTGTAAAGTTGCCAGTAACATGTAGTTCATAAGTTTGTACTCTCCATGAGAACAAAACTCCAACGAAAAGTAAGATTCAAAATTTACGTCTATAATGCCATATATTATTTTTTTTTCCGTCTTATAGTTGATGCTGCTGTCACATGCTTTTTCACCAGCTGTCAATTCTCATTGTACCCTTCTCCTGGAAGTTGACATGAAGTTTCAAAGCATCCCTTAAGATGTGAGGCTCATGACCGTAACCCTTCTTGAGCGCGATGCTTTCGGCTCTGTCGAGGTATTCAGTAAGGATAGGCTTGTAGACAGGATGTGCAGTTTTGTCAATGATAACTCTAGCACGTTCACGAGGTGCCAGACCACGCAAGTCGGCAAGACCTTGTTCAGTGACGATGATGTCGAGATCATGCTCAGTCTGGTCGACATGTGATGCAAATGGCACAATACAAGAAAGACCAAACGGATCGGTCTTGGTGGGTCTAGCCGAAGGAGTGTGCATGACCGAGAGCTTAGCATTTCGGAGAAAGTCAGCAGATCCACCGAGACCGTTGAGCATGCGCGAGCCCAAGACGTTGGTAGAGTTAGCGTGACCGTAGATATCAACCTCGACAGGAGTATTCATGGCAATCACGCCAAGACGTCTGATGATCTCTGGTGAATTAGAAATGGTCTGAGGTCTGAGAAGAAGCTTCTTGGAGTAAAGATCCCAGTTCTTGAAGAATTGCTCGAAACCTTCGGGTGACAGACGAATAGATGTGGCAGTAGCAAAATCGAGATTTCCGGAATCGAAGAAGGGAAGGAACGAATCCTGAAGTACCTCTGTCCAAACGGTCAGATTTTTGAATGAGGCATCAGCAAGGCCACCGACTACGGCATTGGCAATGTTACCAATACCAGACTGAAGAGGATGAAGGTTTTCAGGGATGCGGCCGTGCTTGACTTCGTGTTGAAGAAATTCAATTAAATGCTGCGCAATTGCCTTTGAGGTTTCGTCCTCGGGTGAATTGGCACCCGTCATCTCATCATATTCAGACTCAACAACAGCAACTACCTTGTTAAAGTCGACAGGAATGTAGTTGGTACCGATGCGTTGGTCAACAGTCTCGATGTTAATTGGCTTACGGTGAGGGGGAGCTTCGGGAACGTAGATATCATGAAGACCTTCCAGATTAGGAATTTTGGTGTTAACCTCAATAATGATTTTATCTGACGAATTAATCAACTCAGGTGAGGCACCTACAGATGCGCCTGGAATAATGCCACCGTCTTCGGTAATGGCGGTAGCTTCGACAATGGTAACATCAAGGGTTGGTGTTTCTTTTTTGAGGGTATAATAACCGTAGGAAAGATCCTGAGGCCACATAGAGAGATGCTTATCAAAGAAAAGCATGCGGCCATCGTTGATCGCGCCGGAGATACGTTTGCCGACTTGATGAGGAGAGCGGCGTTCAATCATGTTCAGCTCGGCCCATTTGCCTTCAATTGGATCAGGGGCAGAAGCGCCAACAAAAAGATTGAAGCGAAGCTTGCCTTCAAGTCCATTTTCTTCAACATATTTTTGAAGAGCCTTAAAAAGTCAATTAGTTATGTTCTACAACCGAAACAATCGACGCAGCGTTGCAAATGCTAAGATCTAGCAAAGGCGCAAAAAATATTAATCAAGTCCCATGCCTAGGGGGAAAAAAAATACGTACAACAGGGACTGCCTTAGGAGCGCCGACAGCGGTGAAGCCAGACCATCCCATATAATCGCCAGACTTAAAAAGTGGGATGGTATCCTCAGCCTTTACAAGTTTTTCCAAAAACTTTGGATTGCGGACACGAGACCTAAGAATTGCGGACATGATTTCTGCGTTGCCAAAAAAAAATCAAACAATCAAGCAGAAAAATTATGAAAGGTATCTATGTCCTCAACAGCAGATCCGGGGCAAAAATGAAATTCAACTGATTTACCGAGACGGGGTCGAGGTTCAAATATAGGAACGAAGCCAATTAAAGGCAAACTCGGAGCTTGCCACGGAACCTTGACTTGGAGCACGTGACGTCGCGGGCGTCGCGAACCGCGGGCGTCGCCGGACCGGTTATGCGGCTTGCGACATCTTGTGCGCCGGCTGGTTGGTGCGGTAGTTTATTAGCGGAAGGCCCTTTTGTGGAATTTATACGGATGAGCGGGCTTGTCTTTTGCCTATGTGTCCGTGGTCTCCGGTAAGAAATAAAATCCTCAAATCTGGGGAGCCGAGTTCTCCGGGGAATAAGGGCCTAACATGGACAGTACCGTTCCTTTGCGATTGATATAACTACACTGGTTACAATGTTTATTTTGTCGACTGGCCAGACTACACTTTTCTTTTTATAATTGAAAACGAGTTATTATTCTATGAGATACATAATACTTGATCTTCCATAAGCATGCATTGAGTAAAAAAACAAAATAAAATCCATGCTGGAGAAGATACGTAGGAAACGCCCTACACACACTACATGCAGGACGCTGCGTAGTCGCTGAGGGATTATGCACATGTCCTTTACGAAGGCAAAACGATAATATGAAGAAGACTGCTTTGATGAATCAGTCTGAAAGTGAGCTGCATTGTTTTTTTTATATCTTGAAACATGGAAACCGAGCAAGCCCGACCAAAAACTCAGGAAGTGTATTAGATATTACGTACATTTAGAAAGCGTAAAAAAATACCAAGAACTGTCAAATTAGAACTCACGCCCCTTTCGAGATTCGTTCGCGGCATCCTTTTTTTTTCGTCAACAACTTCTAGGCACCAAACTCAACATGTAGACACCTATAATCATCCCCAGACTGACGGTCAAACCGAATCAGTCAATTCTATCGTAAACCGCTTAATTTGCGCTTACTGCTTGCTCCCAACATCACCAACAATGGGCAGATTATTTACTTATGGTCAAATTCCCATATAATAGTTCCAAACAATCACCAATCAAAACTTCACCATTCATCGCAGATTTAGGGGCTATCAATCATAGTTACCCACGTTTATTCGAGCCATTACTGTCGAACCATACTCCGCCCATGCCCAAGAATTATCAACGAAGTTAAAAGCCTTACTAATTCGTAGATTTATATTAATGGAAGTCTAAAGTACAAAGAAATTAAGATGAAGATGGACAGCCTTACATAACCGATATCGTCTGTAACCCTAATCCCGGGGTATCTTTCCTTACATTTCATCGTAAAAGTTTAAGTCGATATCTGGACTCTACGAATGTTAAGAATAAAATTGAAAAGACGAGAAGATGAGGATAGTAGGGGTGGTACGGGTGGACACGACAATTATACGCGAACATTCGTATTTGTATTCGTAAACCTTTACTATAGAAATTTTTATGGTTAGGGTAACTACTTTTATACCTAAATAGGAATACGATTACTACTATACGAATACTAATATACGAGTAAACCTATATACATACAACAACGAAAAAGAGCCTTTCATTATACTTGAAGAGAGGGACTCACAAAGAAACAAATCGAAAACATAAATGAATGAAACGTGATAACCGAGATAGAACATATCAAAAAGTCTAAAAGGGTAAACAAATTAGTCACGTGATTTTTTTTTTTTTTTCATCTTGAAAAGGGACACAGAATGCCCTATGTTGTATTGACTACTTAGTGTAGGAGGAAATCAAGAACAAATTGAGACAAACGAAAGTAAACCAAGAATGGTGTAACGGAGCGAAGAAACAGAGAATATAACAGAAAGATGAAGCGAGAAGCAAAATATCCGATACAAAGACGACAACAGGGATTTTTTTTTTCTATTTTTTCCTTTTTTTCCTTTTTTTTTTTCATTCATTCATTCATTTTTTTTTTTTTTTTTTTTTTTAAATATTATAATGAAAACACAAAACGATCACCATTAACCGCAGACGAGTGCTGCTGCGGCGCGTGTAAACAGATCCTGAAACCATCTAACGTCCTGTGCTGGATCGCTTTGGGATGGGTACCTGCGTCTACAGATATGTAGATTTTGTACGGCTGTAACAATCGTAGCATGATACCGCGCACGTCCGATATCGAGAGGACCCGCCATAACCTCCTGGAGAGACCACGATCCCCAGAGGGGCGCGATGAAACAGCAATGGTAGAACCTGTGTTGCTGGGTGTCGAGGCCAGCTTGACAAAGCGCGCATTGTGATGGATCCGGAAGAGCTGCCAAATTATGATTTAGTAGCCAATCCGCACTGAATCGAGAAGACGTAGGAGCGTGATTTAACGAGAGAAGGTGTGCGACCTCTGCGCGTCGACCATTCCATTTGTAGAGCGAATTTACAATACTCCAGCGTCTTCGCCAGAAAGTCTGGTCGCTTAGTGGGCTCTGGGGGCACAACGGAGCCCTCGGTGCCGAAAGAGAAACGTGCGTCCTCTTGAAGTCAGTGATTTGGGCGAGAAAGCCTTGGCTGGTGATGAGGCAGTCATCTGGGAGATGGTCCGGTTGAGGAGAGCCTATGCGTAGTGTCCCAGGCCCGGGGACACTTTTTTTTTTTTATCTTATTAAAAAGGAGCCATACAGCACCCCGATTTATATTATGCTATAAATAAATATTGAACATTAGCCATATAGGCATATAAGATAGTAAAGGAAATAAATATGACACAGCATAAGAGTATTATGAGAATAGGAAAAAGAAAAGAAAATAAGCAATACGCATGACAAGGAATAAGCAGGAAGGACAATGGAAACCCACAGAACCCAGAGACTCCTCAAACTATTGGCTATCTATCTTGAATGGCTCCCAACCAAGGCAGACCGAATGGTAATCGCGGTTTCACTGGGGTCCCCGTGAAATGGGATACGCCGACGTGCGTGGAGCAAATTCTGTATGGCCGAGACAGCGGCAGCATGGAATTTGGCCCGGGTAATTTCCAGGGGTCCTGACATAATCTCCTGGGGTGACAAAGGTCCCAGTGTAAAGCAACCAAGGGACATTCATAGAGGCGGTGGGCTGCAGTATCAAGCCCCTCTTGACACAATGCACATTGGGAAGGGTCTGGCAGCCCGGCCTTGTTGTGGTCAAGTAGCCATTCTGGTGAAAAAAGTGATGATGTGGGGAGATGATCTAATGAGACTAGGTGAGCTGCTTCCGCAGCGAGAGGTCGCCACTTATAAAGCCGTTCCACCGTACGCCAGCGCTTGAGCCAATGTTCCGAGTCGTTTCTCGGCGGTTGAGGGCATAGTGGAGGTTCACGCAATGCGATGAGCTGGTAAGTCCTTTTGAAGAAAGCCCGCGAAAAGAATTAGCAAAAAGGTTAAAATGACTTTATTTTTTTACAATATTAGTTCAGCCTTGATGGCCAAGTTGGTAAGGCGCAGCACTAGTAATGCTGAGATCATCGGTTCAAATCCGATTCAAGGCATTTTTTTGTAAATTTTTTGCAGTAGTAAATGTTAAAATATATGAATTGATTGAATGAATTCTTAATCACAAAAGTTATCAAAAAACATAATTTCAATTTTTATTCTTATGATAAACGACAATGTTAACGACAACGAGACAACGAGACAACGAGACAACGAGACAAAAAATTTAGTTAGTACAACATAACTAACCTCGCGGTCATAAAATTAGACAATTTCCATATGCGCGGGAATTTGGTCAAATAAATGTAAGCACAAATTTGAAGAAAAACCAAGTTTCTCTTTCATTAATACTGAGCGTGGAGAGCTCAGCTAATTACGGACACTCATGCGAATTAAACTAGTTGCAATTCCAATTTTCAAACTACATTTATTTTAGTAACCTTGCTGAATGGGTTGCGAATAATATATCGGGGGGAATGCAGATTACCATAGAAAACCCAACAAGCAAAAATAAAAAGATCAAGAACGGAATTTTATAACAATGACAAAATCTCCTTTCATTGGTAAGATTAAGACTTAAATTGTCGAGCATCCCAGATGAAAAATGTATGGATATCACTTGAGAAGTATTAGAGTGCTCAATTTTCCAGATCCCCGGAAAAAAAATTAAATTTTGATGTTTTCTTAATTGAAGGTCGAAATTAAAAATCGGCTTCCATTTAATTTTAAGTGAATGATTTACATATTAGAATTTTTTTTTGTATTGAGCTACGGCTTACGCTTAATAAAGTTATGCCCCAGCCGAACCATCCTTCACCGGATCGTCTTCTCACTATGCAGGATCGTCCGCTTGAGTGCCAAGATTTGGTTAGCACTCATGCCGGCCTATCTGCTCCACGGCCTCGCCTTTTTGGTTTTTAAATTACCCCGACCCCGAAAATTTTTTTTTATCTTAATACAGGAAAACCGAGCAAACCCGATGAAAACCCCGGAATGTATTTGGAATATATATGTACATAGAAAATGAGTATATGGAAGATAAAGGTGTGAAAACAGAGACAGAGGAAACGTCAAGCCCGCGAGTATAATGCTAGACGCACACCGGATTCGAACCTGTGAACTCTGGAGGTGGGGTAAAACGCAGCGCACCCTTAGCCATTGCGCCAATTAGCCGTTTGGTCACGTGACGTTAGCAAAATAAAAAAACCAAAAATTTAAATTTAGCATTAATTAGCCTTGATGGCCAAGTTGGTAAGGCGCAGCACTAGTAATGCTGAGATCATCGGTTCAAATCCGATTCAAGGCAATGTTTGATTTTACTTTTTGCGCCGGGATAGAAAACGTTATGGAATTAGAGATTTGTTAATTTATTTAGGGTCCTTGATCGGTCTGCCTTCGTTGGGATCCATTCAAGATAGATAGCCAATAGTTTGAGGAGTCTCTGGGTTCTGTGGGTACCCTTTGTCCTTCCTGCTTATTCCTTGTCATGCTTATTGCTCTTTTTCTTTGCTTTTTCCTCTTTTCATATTACTTTTATGCTATGTTATAATTATTTTCTCTACTCTTATATGCTTATATGGTTGATGTTCAATATTTATTTATAGAATAATATAAATCGGGGTGCTGTATGGCTCCTTTTTCATAAGATAAAAAAAAACACTTACTACTAGCGTAAGTGTTAAAACGGTGGTTATTGTGCTTCACCTAATTATATGATAGTTTTACGTAGTTATAACTAGGGGTGGACACGAGTACGGACTGTACAGTTACAGTTTCTTATAGTTTTATTAGTATTTGTATAAGTCAAATTCTAAATAAATACCAAATACGAATAACGTATCGTGTCCACGCCTACGTATAGCTATTCAACTGGATAAAATTTACGTGGTGCTCAGAGATTCGAATTCGGATTCGGATTCGGATCTGGGTTTGCTTATTATATATTAGTTGCAGGCGTGTAATAATTGAACTGGTAGCGAGATTGTCCCGCATTTTCGCGAAGCAAAAGCTGTTACATGGAGCTGGACTGGCATGTACGCTGGATGCCAGGACCTACGCGCAATTCAACAGTTTGGGGTATGCGTAGAGAAGAGCACAGCGCAGTTCCGATAATTGAATTGTAATGAGCTAATCAGGCCCAATTCGGACTAGCGTTTGTAGTACCAAGTCTTTTGCTGCTCGCACAAGACTTGCCCTGCATGTAAGTATTATTGTGTACCGATATATATATCTATCTTACTCAACCCTGTTATTATTATTATTATTATTATTATTATTATTATTATTATTCTTCAATTGAATATCTACACATTCCACTGCCCAAAATGACTCGACCAACTAACATTGGTATCAAGGCCATTGAAATCTACATTCCCAACCAGGTATGTGGTGGATTTTGCTTTTAAATGGCGACCTTCCTACTAACCCTTGGGGGGCGAATACAGTTTGTGTCCCAAGCTGAGCTTGAGAAATATGACGGTGTTCCAAGTGGGAAATACACAATTGGTTTAGGCCAGACCAAGATGGCCTTTCCTAACGACCGCGAAGGTAGGACAACATGAGTCGTGACTGCGGTTTGGTCTAACTTGCTGATGCAGATATTTACTCGTTCACGCTTACCGCCGTGTCTTCATTATTAAAGAAGTACAACATTGACCCGAATTCAATTGGCCGCTTGGAAGTCGGTACTGAGACGCTGCTTGATAAGTCCAAGTCTGTCAAGTCAGTGCTGATGCAATTGTTTCCCGACAATCATGATATTGAAGGAATTGACACTGTCAATGCCTGCTATGGTGGCACCAACGCGCTGTTCAATGCCATTAACTGGGTTGAATCTTCGTCTTGGGACGGAAGAGATGCGATTGTCGTTGCTGGTGACATTGCCATTTATTCGAAGGGCGCTGCCAGACCGACTGGCGGTGCCGGTGCTGTTGCCATTCTGGTTGGACCTGACGCGCCCATCGTGTTCGACCCGGTTCATGGTTCTTATTTTGAACATGCTTATGATTTCTACAAGCCTGATTTTACTTCAGAGTATCCCTATGTTGATGGTCATTTTTCACTGACGTGCTACACTCGTGCTCTTGATGGCGCTTACCAGGCTTATACGAGGAAAGCAGCCAAGAAGGTGCTGTCGCAACTCAACGGACACATCCCTACCGGGATTGACCGTTTCAGCTACGCAATTTTCCATTCTCCCACTTGCAAGCTCGTGTCCAAGTCATATGCTCGTTTGTTGTACAATGACTACTTGCTGAACCCTGAAGCTGTTGACTTTAAAGTGCCGGACGAGATCAAGTCACTCGATTACGAAGCTTCGTTGACTGATAAGTCAGTGGAGAAGTTTTTCGTTGGCGCAGCCAAAACCCGTGCTGCTGAGCGGTTGACGCCGTCCATCACTGGTCCCACGTTGTGTGGAAACATGTACACTGCATCCGTGTATTCATCTTTAGTTTCACTGCTGTCCAACGTCGATCCGACTGATTTACTGAACAAGCGCGTGGCTGCGTTTTCGTACGGTTCTGGCTTGGCATCTTCGTTCTTTTCCTTCGTGGTCAAGGGTGACACGTCTGAGATTAGAAAGCAACTCAACTTTCTTGAACGATTAGAGAACCGTGTGGAGCTCACTCCCAAGGAATACGAAGATTATATTGAGCAGCGTGAAAATGCTCATCAAAAGAAAGATTTTACTCCGGTTGGTACGATCGAAAACATCGTTCCAGGCGCGTACTACTTGACTAAGGTTGATGAGAAGTACCGACGCGAGTACGCAATTAAGGAATAAAGAAAATCAAATATCCCTTTCCCCTTCTCCCCCCCCTCCTCCACATTTGCATCAGATACAATATATGTTTTATTTTTAATGTCTTGTTATGAATTCCTCTTTATACATTACAGAAGTTAGTCATGAGGGTTCATTTATCGGTTGCGTATTTATACTGTATTTATATATTTTCGTTTAATGGTATGAGTGTTTATGTTACTGCCTGTTCAAAAAAGTTTCCCAAACCCCAACCCGCAAAATAAAGTTTATCGTTTGTAGTTAATGAGACTTGGCCGCACAAAGAATTTTTTTTATTGAGCAGTGGTAATTTGAAATGAGCGATTCAAGAAGCAGAGATAAAGCAAGAGGTGAAGAAAAAGAAAGATATAAGAAAAGTCGAAGCGACGTAGATAGTTATAAGGATCGAAATGCGGATAGGGACAACGACCAAAGAAGAGATCGATCGAGGGAGTGGTATTCAGACCGACATCCAGACCGATATTCAGACCGGCGTTCAGACCGACATTCAGACCGACATTCAGACCGATATTTACATCGATATTCGAACAGGGATTCAAGAGACCACCGACCGCGTCAACATTCTGGGTTAGCAGCGTTACCATCATCATCATCATCATCATCATCAGGCAGACATCATTCGCGGTACAGTTCGCATAGAGAAAAATCAGATAACAGATCCTTACCGTCACGACCGGAGCCAGTCAGAAGGCCAGATGCACCGAGACCTGATACGTCGAGTTCTCGCGTGCAAAAACGAGGCGGCCAATCGACCGAACGAAGACTGCCAAGTGAGATTACAGAGCTTGAAAGTAGGATACTCTTAGACGAAGACGTGGAAGATGAAGATGAAGATGAAGATGAAGATGAAGACACTAAAGCTAGGAATCGAAGGGAACAAGATGCCCGGGCGCAAGCGTTAACCTTGGAAATCATTGGAGATTTGCCGTTTGCAGAGGTTAAACCACCAGAGAACATTTTGTTTGTGTGCAAGCTGAACCCGGTAACAGAAGATGAAGATCTGGAATTGATTTTTTCCAGGTTCGGCAAGATATTGTCATGTGAGGTCATCAGGGACAAGCTGACGGGCAAGTCACTTCAATATGCGTTTCTTGAATACGAGGATAAGGACGCATGCGAGGCAGCGTATTTTAAAATGCAAGGAGTCTTGATTGACGACTGCCGGATTCACGTTGATTTCAGTCAAAGCGTGTCAAAGTTACAGGAGTCATGGAGACGAAAGACAAATCAAAAGAGATTAGCAGAAGCAAGGGAGAACGGGTCACGACCCAAGAAGTCTAAATGGAGAAACTAAATCAAGGGGACATTCCACGTATAGCCGTAATCTGATTTCGACATTGTCATTGTTTTTCGACTCTATAGCAATCAATACACTCAACTAAAAGTTGGCATATATTAAAGCAGTTAAGGCACACTTACATAATGCGTTAATGTACTGTTAGAGTTCTGCCGCCACTGCGAGATTAAGATTTGGTGTCACAGGGGCAAGCGCACGGCGCGGGCAAGGTAAGGTTTTCAATCTGCCGCTGCGCAGCATGGAAACCGCTGGCGAGATTAAACTCTATCAGCTCCGCGGCGTTGCGCTCATCGGATAGCGAAGCGTTATCACCAGCCCAGCGCAGCACTTGCGACGACATCGCAGACATCGACGGCATCGCAACGACGATATATCTCACTTCTGCCCGAGTTCACATCAAACCTCGTATCATCCGGCTCAACTGGCTTTGCTGCGATACTGCAGCGGCCTTTGATTTTCTTCATTGTTTCTGCTCCTTTGCTTCCTGCCACATTATCTTATCGTCTGCGGCTGTCCTGTTTTTTTTTTGCTCGCCATGGCAACCGTGGCTTTCCCACGACGCAATTCACCGCCTCCTGCTCCGTCGTTGACATCATCCCCGAGATCAGGCACGCCGGTGATACCACCAGTTAGTTCTCCATTGGTATCGTCACTGGAATCTTTAGAAGCGCTGGATCTCTCGATCTCGCCAGGACGATTCGCGGTCGCGTCACTCGATTTCGACAATTCGTCAATTCATCTGACTGCTGCGGACACTCAGCCACGAATTTTTGCCGGATTATCATCTACTCATCTTGAACAGCTTCTCGATCAGCGGCATTTTTTCCATGTCGAATCACCAGCGGCCACCTCGGCTGCGACTGTTACAACAACAACAACACCAGCAGCAGTCATGGATAGTTCCATGAATGAGGCTGTCGTCGAGCTCGAGCGTCAAAAATCACCAAGCGTGTCGTCCATCATTATTGATTCGCCGTGCTCATTATCTTCACCATCTGACTTGTCCTCACCATCCCCCATGCCACCGTTTATGTCATCTGCTACAGTTTCGGGTTTGTTCCCTCCCCATGATTATTGCCAGGTCTCTGTGGTTCCTCCCATATACGCCATTTCGGCTTCTCAGCTTCACGATGCATTGACACACGCTGCTCATCAACCTCTTCCTCATGCCTCACAAGTTTTTCCTTGGCTTCATGGCCTGCATCCGGCCAACGAATTTCAGCTCGCATTTTTAGATCCAACCCGGTTGCATGTCAATTCTCATCCTTCTGAGTTTAGATGCATTACTCTTGTCAAACTGGGCAGCTTAAATAGTTGCAAGTTACGAGGAACGGTTTCGCACAAGGAAATTTTGCCCGATGCATCATCAAACGAGGAAGGATTTCTTGATCTTGATCCCATTCAAGGAGTTGGTTTAAGAAATTTCCACATTCAGGTGGCCAAAGTTGCTACCGTATCAGATATTGTCGTGTATTCTAAAAAGGGTCAGCCTACTGATGGCTTATTGGGGCTTGCCAAACGTATATCTCAAGCTCAGCGACATCACCGATTAAAAAATCCTAATATTCCAGAATATAATACATTTATTGTGTCAGATCCATTCGAGAAGTTTGAAGATGAATACCCGAACCTGGTTGCAATTGGTTCGACCGGCAAGTGCCATGAATATGCCATGGATTTCTTATACCATGAACATAAGGAAATGAGTGCCATGTCAACCGCAAGTGAAGTACTTTCAAATTTTTATATGGGAAACCTTGCCAATATTAGCTCGACGAGGGCGAGTGACTCAAGCTACCTTAACGGAGACCCGGATGTTCCTTGTTGGGATATATACGTCGAATGTCTCGGTGGAAGTTCTATCCCGAGCAGGCAATACCTTCAGAATTTGGACTCGGAATCATTTCCATCATCCGTGAGCCAAAAATCAGATTTGCAAAGTCCGATCGTGCATCTTGAATTTCCTTCGACCGGTAGTTTGGCACTTGGCAATCTTTCGGATCATGATTTGGATTCGATCGTTAATTTTTGTGATTGGCTATACCGGCACGCAATTGGGAATAACAAGAAAATATTGCTGTTTTGCCCTGATGGTTACACTGAAACGAGTTTACTCGGCTTAGCGTACGTGATGTATGCCACTGGCGTGACCGCTGCTCAGGCTTATATAGACCTTCATGCCAGTTATAACCGGGAATTTTTCACGTTTCCAGCAGATTTGGTTCTTTTGAATCATTTGCAATCTCGCATGCTAGCCAACTCACCTGTGCATAACGATTATCAAGACGGCATCGTACCGGAATTGCCCAGCTGGTACATGAAGATGGACGGCAGCCTGCCGTCCAAGATTTTCTCCCACATGTACTTGGGCAACTTGGGCCATGCGAACAATCCCGAGCTGTTACGGTTGTTGGGTATTAAGAGAGTATTGTCGATTGGGGAAACGATTGATTGGCGAATGCCGGATGAAAACGTGAGCGAACATGCACATGAATGCGAAGGTGGAAACGAGCGCATGAGTCAATCTTGCGAGACCATGGCGACGACATTAACCTGCAATTCATCTTTGGAACCGGTCGAGGGATTTGCGCAGTTGAAATATATTGATCAAATTCAGGATGACGGGATTGATTCGTTAAGTCGAAGTATTGAAGAATGTTTGGAATTCATTGGTGAGTAAACACGTGATTTTTTTTTTGGTTTTATATACTAACCCATGGGTATAGATGAAGGTTGTCGATTGGGAGAACCAGTGCTGGTTCATTGCCGGGCAGGAGTTTCACGATCAGCTACGATTTGTATTGCCGAAGTCATTCGCCGAAAACAATTGTCACTGCCGCAAGCATACTTGTACGTGCGAGCTCGCCGGTTGAACGTGATTATTCAACCTAATCTTAGGTTCATGTACGAGCTAATGAAATGGGAAGAGGAAGAATCGGTTCGTCGGGGCGGGTCACGACACAAGCGTGACATGGATTGGGCGTTGTTGTGCAAGGAAATTTCATCGATGAACAAGGTCTACATCGGATGATGCAAAACAAGTTGATGATTAATAATGATGTGGAGTGGTTTTTATGGGTTTGTTTGGTTTGATCTATATATATATATATATATTGTATGTGGTTTAGGAGTTTATGGGTTTCTTTTTTTTTTTTTTTAATGATGGCATCTCTCTTTTTTCTCTTTTTCCTTTTACTTGACGAGGTTTTTTTTTTTTGTTTAAATTTAATTTGCACACAATTTTGAAACAGGTTTTAAACACAAGTGTACGTGCGTTGGCTTTTGAGATAAAAAAAAAAATTCAATTTGTATAACTTGTTATTACTTACTTTTAATACTACTACAATACGCATAACTATTGGTTTGTATCGAACACTGGCTTGTTTTTAAAAATCTAATTTATTTTAAACGGTTAACGTAATTTTTGCCATACCCATTTACTTTACCAATCCATTATCGGGGGGATTAAAAAAAAATAAAAAATAAAAATAAAAAATAAAAAATAAAAAATAAAAAATAAAAAAGTTGTAAGGCCATATCTATCCATTGGAAAAAGAATTGCAAATGTAGCGGTTCTCTTGTAATTGTACGGTTTTAACAAAAGCAAACCAAACCAAAAAAAAAAAAAAAAAAAAAAAACCATCAAAGCCCACATAAAAAAAACACCACTATAAGAGCTATATAAAAAGAGCTAGTGAAAAAAAAAATAAATCCCGTAAAATCCCAAACTCCGAATTTATAAAAAAGAGAAAAAAAATCATTATCCCAGAGTCATTAAAAAAAAAAAGGCTTATAAAACAAGCATATCAATGACCTTGCCGTATGCGGACCGTGCTTGCGTGATCGCCAGGTAATTGATCGATACCGGTTACCATGACTGTGGTGGTATCAAACGATGAGACCGATGAAGTGGCACAAAAAGTAGATGAAGACGAGGAAGACGAAGTAGTCGTGGTAGCAGCCGCAGACGCCGTGATGGCTTGCTTGGATGGTGAAGGTTGCCGTTTGATGATGAGTTTTCTATAAAACTGTACCGCGCTTGCTTGCTTATGCCAAGCTGGATTTGCTGGTGCGGCCGGGGTTGCATTGCTGATTGGTACCGGCGTGGTGAGGATATGCGGCGATGATGACGACGACGACGATGTAGAGGACGGAATAGGCGATGATAATGATGATGATGACCTCAAGTTCAAAACAAGTTCAGAAGCAGACGAATCAGCAGTTCGCCAGATATACACGGCAATATCGTAGGCAATCAAGATTGCGGTTGGACCCATGAGCAATACCGCCATAAAGATCTATTCCACCCCAGTCAGCAGCCTTTCAACCACAAAACCAAAACAAAAAAACGAGAGCTCATTTTGGCTTGTTTGTTTAATGTAACATACCGATATCCTCGTGATCCAAAGTTCAATAACCGTTAATGCATCGATAACAACCCCAGTCACGGTACTGCTGGCCATTTCTCTTGGGCTTGAGCGTTGAGTTTGATTCAAAAAAAACACAAAAACCCGACACAGCTCAGCCCTTTAAAATAGTTTGAAACTTCAATTGCAAGCTTATATATAATTTAAAAAAGAAAAAAAAAGACCCTTGCAGATCCCTGGGGTAATTAATGCCAAACCACATCTGGTGAAGTAATTAATGCGGGCCAAGTCGGCAAATACGACTTACCCGGCCCGCTCCCCAGCAAGCCATCGCGCGTACGCGTGAATGCGTGTAAATAAAAAAAACGACGACGAAACGAACAAACGAACGAACGAACGAACGAACGAACGAACGAACGTTGGCAAAGAATAAATTCATAATGCCTGCCGCGACCACGAACGGAGCAGCAGCAAGGTCATGGCAACATCCAATCACGCTTGTGGTGGCTGCCACTCATGCGTCATTAGGCATCGGTCGTGCCGGCACGTTGCCGTGGAAATTGCCAACCGACATGGCTTTTTTCAAGCACGTCACGTCCGCACCTCATCATCATGATGAAGATGAACATGATCATGACCTTCGGCCGAATCCGGTCGTAATCATGGGTCGCAAATCATGGGATTCGATTCCGGCCAGGTTTAGGCCGTTGCGTGATCGCACGAACGTTGTTCTTTCGAGAACGGTGACTAATTTTGGGTAAAGTTTTCATCATTGCTTGTGCTTTTTTTTTTTTTTCTTAAAAAAAAAATCAATTAAATTAATTGCAATTTACTCTTGTTGTTTTATATATATACATAAAAATAATAATCTAACATGTTCTGTCTTGTGTTATTTCTCGCATTTTTTTAAATGTTTTTTTTTTTTTTTGCTGTTTTATAGTCAAGGCGTTCTTGCATTTTCATCACTGAGTAAAGCCCTTGCTGGTTTAAGCCACCAGCAAGAGCAAGTTATATACATTATCGGAGGTGCTCAGGTTTACGAGCAAGCACTGTCATTACCGCAAGTCACCAGGATCTTTCTCACGGTCGTTTACGACGAATCCGAATCCGACAACAAATACGACACTTTTTTGCCCGAATTTAGGCATTCCGGTCAATGGGTACAAAAATCTCACAACCAATTGCGGGCAGTGCTGGCAGGCATGCGTGCCAAACAGGCACTCGCGCTCGTGCCTGAACAGGCCGGTCATCGCCTGCGGGCATCAAACGGGCTCGAATACGAGTTTACGTTATGGGAACGAGCATCATAAATACGTTGCATGTACCTAATAAATAAATAAATGAATAACTACACAGCACGTAAGAGCTATTAACTTTGCTTGACATTATTTACTATGTAAATTCAACCATTTTTATAACAACAAAAACCAAACCGTACATATATATAACATCAATGATTTTTTTAGTTCTTCTCCCGCTTGCCGGCCTTCTTTTCTGTTCCCCGGGTCTTCTTGCCACCTGTATAAAAAAAATTGTTAAAATAAAACAATCATCATCATTATCATAATAATAATTCACTTACGGTTCTTCTTCTGTTTTCTTTGCTGTCTGCTGGGCTTCTCAACCTTCACACCTTGGCCGATTCTGACAAGGCGGTAGTTAGGCTCGAATCTCTTGAGCTCGGCATTGCTGTCGTAAATCAACGCAAATCCGGTAGACTTGCCACCACCAAACTGAGTGCGGAATCCAAACACTGAAATGGCATCCTTGTCAGACTTGTAAAGCGTGGCAAGTCTCTCCCTGACTTCGTCCTTGGAAACGTTGGCCCGGCTGGGGTGGAGCACGTCCACAACCATCTGACGACGGGCGAGCAAGGCGTTTCTGAGAAACCTGTAAAATAATTTTTGTTAGCAAGAATGCATCAAACTATGCTAACACCCAAAATCCATCCGTTCCCGTTCCCGCTCCCGTTTATTTCCAATGCAAATCTAAATGACAACTCTGCTGAAACTTTTGGATTTTGGACATTGCATATTTCTTATTTGTTGTGCTTCTTCTTTTCCCTTCTCTGCGCTTACTTTCTGGTGCGAATAGTGACGGAGTCGCTCTGCAATTAAACATCATGTTAATAATTTTTTTTGAAAAAAAAAAAATCTCCATTAAATCATGAAAAACAACATCGACTCCCCCCTCTGCCTTCTCGAACATGAACATGAACAAAAAAGAAAACAAGGGGAATCCGTCTCCACACACAAAGGAATGCATTATTATTGAATCATACCATTTTTATATTAGATGCGAAATGATATTGTTCGAGTGCTGAGTATCGAAAAAAGGCAAGCCGAGCTGAGTTTGACCTGGGTGAATAATAACGACCGGTTACGTACGCCAAAATTGACTTTTGCTCAGCAAAACTGGCGACGTCGAATTTGTGCTGCAAAAAAAAGCGCGGGCAAAACGGGGCCAAAACCAAAGCGCCGGCGTGTGCGTGACTGCTGTTTGTCATTTAGCCCTAAGCGGCCTTTTTTTAGGGGTGCATGGCTGGTTAGGGCACGGCTTGAACAAGGTTTAATTAATTAAACTTAGCGTTTATTCATTACGTTATTTATTACGTCACCGCAACCTGGTCGGCAACAACTGCTGAATTTGTGCCGATTAAATGCCAGGTGCGGTTTTGCAAACCAAACTACAATACAATGCAAATATGCATGCGTTAAGCCAATTACATTTGCATGCTTGTCATCATGCGGCTATGGTCGGGTTGGTCAGTTCGCATTTCATTTCATTTTCACGCTACGCGGCTGTACAAATGGCATTGATAAATTCAATTACGCGTCACTTTACGTAATGTTTGTAGCATAATATAAACCATCTATTTTTCCAGTGCTTCTTTACAATATATATATATATTATATATATACATATATTTTGCAATTCTGTCCATTGGACTGTGCTTGGGGTCTTGTGTTGAATCATGCCAGTCTCGATCGAAAGTATTACAGACCTACTTCCCTGATTTTTTTTTGTTTTAATAGTCTCTAATTTGTTTTGTTTTGTGTACGTTACAGTCGACAAGCGGCATGGAACCACGTTCACATGTCTTGATGAGATAATTGGCAAGATTCATCTTCGGTTATCATCCGAGGAGACGATCTCGAGCATCGTGATTAAAGTAGAAGGTGAGCATGCCTCGCCTGTTTTGTTTTCAAAAAAAAAAAAAAAAAAAAAAAAAAACATGTCCTAACCATTTTATTTATTTGTTTATCATTACCAGGCGTGTCTCGGACAAATCTTACAGTTCCAAAACATCCGGAAAAGCAAAAATCAAATTCAAAAAAAGTCGTTATTGAATCTCACAAGGTGTTGTACCTGACGCAAACCGTGTTCCCACCACCAGACATGCAACAAATTGAGAACCAACACGGCACCGGCAAGGATGGATATACTCTTGCCGCTGGTGATTATTATTATCCGTTTGAATTTAAATTACCAATCAACAACAAATGCTTGCCGTCTTCAAGTTTCATGTCAAAACTTTCGTTTGCTCGTGGTGCAAATTATTCAAAAGATCCCACGTCCCACGTAACCGCAACGTTGCCGCCTTCGTTCTCGGGACTGCAAGAAGCTGTCGTGAAGTATTTTTTTAAAGTTACGGTTAAAAAATCTTCATTTTTTAAATTAAACAACAGGGAATATTCGCCTTTTGTTTTCTTACCAATCGAACCGCCGCGGCCGTTGTCGTTGTCGTCGTCATCATCATCATCATCATCCAGTAATCAGCAATTCTTTGTTCGTCGCAAGCATGCGTTCAATTATTCCGAAGAAGTTCAACCTTCCACCAGAAAGAAAAGTTTCTTTTCCTTCAAATCTTCCAAAGTTCCTGCATCGATTCAAAAGCCAGGCCTGCCTTTCTTTTTTGAAATCAGGCTAAACAATCCACCCATCATTGTGCCTCTGGAACCGATCCCGCTCAAAATTTTTATCACGTCGTCAACTTCCATCACGTCAGCAATTTATCTGCGATCGTTAACCGTGAACCTGATTGCAAACACGCGAGTCAAGGCACAAGAACAAGAAAAAGAAATCACATTGTCGCTTGTTGTGATTGACTTGAAAGATCTTCAGGTGGGTTGCTCAAACCCAGTTGCCATTGACGGCGGCAACCTGTTTGAAGCCGAATTTGATCCGCGCCCGTGGCTGCACGCCGTGATTCCTGACACGGTCGCGCCCACGTTTGCCACTTGCAATATCGAACGGTCATACGCGCTCGAAATCTTTGCTGGCGTGTCAAGTGGTGCGCATGGTCAGGTTGACCTGATCAACTTGGTTTGCGACGTGGACGTGTATTCCGGTATTAAACCTCCAGAATCTTTAGTGCAAGCATTGCAAGCTCAAAATAACAATCCCGTACCAGCAGTCATTACCACAAGCCCGTACGATATCAATGACGGATATAATCCATACGCTCAAAACCAATCTTTACCAATCCAACAACAACAACAACAACAACAACAACAACAACAACAACAACAACAACAACAACAACAAACTACATTACCTTCCACGTCATCCGCTTCCCGAATCGAGTCCGAACTGGGCGCCATTCCAGATCAAACGCCGTCGCATGCATCCGTGGCCCTGCCCACGTATGATGAAGCCATCGCGAGCAAGATTAAGCCCGTGCAAGGTCCGAGGCGAAATTTTGAACAACCAGCTCAATATTATACCAACGTGGCCGAGCTTGACGCTGACGAGAAAAATTAGTTTAACTTACCTCAGTACGGTATTGGTTCATATTTTATTAATAATATATATATATATTTAATTTTATTTAGAGTGATGGTTTTTAGGAGGCATGATGTAAGATGGGGTTTATTTATTTAAATATCATTGTATTAATATCAATAGAGAAATTAAATGCATTTATTAATTATGAATTAATAATATATAAAAATGACCAAATGCTCATTACATTGACAAAAACGTAAACTGGGAAATTAAAATTATTTCCAAACCAAAACTAAGAAAAGTACAACATGAAAACGTAAAACGTAAGAATATTTTTGAATCGTGAAATCGTAAAAAAAAAAAAAAATGAACAATTATGTAGGACTAAAAAAGAAAAAAAAAAGTAAAATTATGCAAAATATTGAGTTAACGCATCTCTAAGGCTTTCCTCATCCACCGGCGTGCTGATAACCGCATCCTTGTACTCCCTTAATCGAGATGCTAATTGACTACTGATGCCGTTGTAAATATTAACATGTGGCCCGTTAAACAACGCATCCAGGTAAGAATTGCGATTACTACCGTTGCCCTTACCGTTGCCGTTGATGCCACTTGTTAATGCACCGATACTGCTGATGCTATGCCGTGACGAGCACGAACCTGCATTCGCTTGATCAATCGCCGTCATTGACTTAAAATGTCGAAGCCCACCGTGAGCCGAACCATGAGTCGATGCAAAATGAGGAAACGACACGTAATCTTCAGACGCTGGTTTTTTCTTGAAAATGTTCATCCACGCTAAACTTAACACGTTATTATTATTATTGTTGTTGATGATGTTACCAGATGCTTTCGAATCGTAAGTATCCGGTGCTAGATTACTACCAGTCAAATCAGCGGTCAGGTTTGAAGTCGTGAACAACCAAGATGATCGTTTGGACGCGACTGGTTCGGTCTTGCATGATACGGCATCACCATTGTCAACCAAGATTGACAAACTAGCTTCATCCGTGGGCTGCGGCGTATCAGCGAAATCAAAGTGCTCGGAAGATGGCGAATCAGAAGATTGGCATTGCTGAGTCGCACGTTTTAATATTTGACTAGTTTCAGTTTGGGTCGGTTCATTCGTCGAGTTATCGAGTTCTTCATTAAATAAATCTTTCGGCCAATCGTCATCATCTTCTCGTTCATTATCATCATCATCATCATTATCATCATCATCATTATTATTATTGTTATTATCATTATCATCGTCTTCTTCATAATCTTCTATTTCTTCAGAAACAGCATCATCATCTATCATATTGTCCGGTCCTTGATCATCTTCAATTTGCTCAGTCACTACTTCGGCTAATTGATTATAACCAGTATCTTGACTAGTATTCTCTTGTCGTTCAAATCGAACCACGTCTTCGTCCGCATGGTCTTGAGCTGGTTCTAATATTAAGGGTTCATGCCTGTCCACGGCCAACCGGTCTGGCATAACCGTGGGTTTAAATACCGAAAAAATGTATTTTGATAATGTGCTAAATGCATTTCTCTTTTGAGTTTTCACCGCCAAACTAGCCTGGTTGGATGGATCATTTACGTTGTCTGGTATCACATCGGATGGCACTGAATCAGCGTAATAAGTTGTTGAAATGTTGAGCGGTGCATTATTAGCGGAAAAATTAATCAGTGTTGTAGTTTTTGTCGTTAATAATGATGATGATGATGTTGATAATATTGAAGATGACTGCCGTCTTGTCTGTTGTTGGTTTGTCGTTTTATCATGGCTCTCCTCATATAATTTCATTGTCGAAATTAACGACGACTTTGTCGTGGAAACAACTGGAGGGGCAAAACATATCGGTGACGTGTCCAACACGTTTGTGATCGCTGAGGTTGGAATCGCCAATGTCGGCGACAACGTATCTGATAGTAATAACAACGACGACTTCCTGGTTAAGTTTGGCATTGATTTTCTGGGCCTTATTGATTTGTGTTTAGTATTGTTTGTCTTGCAAGGTTCATCGTCGCAATTTGGACCTGCAGCATGATGGAAATCTGCAATTGATTGAACCTTGAGCAACCGCTTATTCAATTTGGAATGATTGTAAAAAATCTCGTCCGAGGTAAACTTGTACTTGTCTGCTCGTCTTGCAGGCACATCAGGTTCGGTTTCAGGTTCAAGATTATTCGGTGACTGGATTGAGGTTTCATCAGTGCGGTTGTCGGATACAATTGATAATGGTGACGATGGATGGCGTTGATGATGGTCTGTAAAAAAAGCAATGGTAGAACCAGATTCGATCGAACATGACGAGAACCGGTTACTTTGCTCATTTACAGGTGACCTGAGTATTGATTCCGTGAGTGAGTCCGTGCACGGTGAAGCCGGGGCAAGAGCTAATAACTTGGGATCAACCTGATACCGTGATCGATCGAGCCGCAATCGTGATGACGACCGGCGGTCGGAAGGTTCTCTTTTATCCTTAACCTTGCCGGTTTTGTCTAATGACGAACTGAGAGTTAATTTCAAGCATGTCGGTGATCGGATCGTCGATTTCGGATTATTAAACGCTTTTGTTTGGATTCTGCGTTGTTCTGTCGGTGCCTGACCCAGGTCTCGAAGAATTGCTGCTTGTTGGTTTCTGCGTTGCCGGCGAGGCCTGGCAGTCTTGCTCATGTGAAGGTTAAATTGAGCATTTAAAGGCTTGTTTTCATCTGGCGTCATTGGACTGCTGTGATCGTAATCATAATCTTCCTCACCATCGTCATCTTCATCGTTGTCAGATTTTTCAAATTCGGAACAGAATTCGTCAAGAAGAATCTCGAATCGATTTAACCGGCTGGTAATGGTTCCGGCATGACTATGTTCTCGAGTTTCAATCAAATTTTGTTGCCGGTTTTTATTATCAAACGATGAATCTGCGGTGCCATCGGTATCAGACAGCTCAGAATCGGGTAGTAACCCCTGGGCGGAAAGAAGTCGCTCGACTAATGATTCAGATGCAATCAAGCATGAATTAAGTTCTTGGATTCGCTATATGGAATGAAAAATTTCATTAACAAAATTCGAAAAAAAAAAGTTTAAAATAAACAAAACAATACAATACAAAATATTATACCTTGAAAAGTTCTCGATTGGTTTGGAACGCAACCCGGTTTTCGGCTTGAAGTAATGAAGCACGACGTTCAAGAATGTCTATACGTTCTTGCAGGACAAAGGTATTGCGACGTTCACGAGGCATTCGTATTCTTATTTTGTGCTTAAAAAAAAAAAGAAAAATTTTCAATTTCGTTATCTTGATTGTCAAACCATATAAAAAATTTCTGCCAAACAGAATCCCGTTCTAATTCATAAAGGTTTTTTTTTCTTCCTTTCTTTGAGCTAAACAAAATATTCCATTCAAAAAATTCTTTTTAAAAAAAAATAAATAAATATTCAGTTAGTATATAGGTAAAAAAAATCAAAAAGAAATAAATTGTTGGTTGGTTCGGAATCTTACCAAATTTGACATATAAATATTCACTTTGTAAACAACAAAAACAAAAAAGTGCTTCGGTGAAAAATAAACAAAACAAATGAGTCAACCGGCTTTACGAAGCTCAAGATATTTTGCAAAATAGTTCCAATTCTTAAACAATCAAAGCAATAAGCCAAAGCTTTATCTAGCCTTCAAGTTTCGAGATTATATTTTGATATCGACTTTGGTCGTTTTTTCTTTTTTTTTTTTTTTCGGGATGTTTTGTGTATTATCGGTTTCCGGGGCTTCGAACTATATCAATCAAATACAGAGGCGCTGGGCGCTGGGGCCACATTTCTTTTCCCAATGGGGTAAAGTCTACGGCCTTTCAACTTCATGATCAGATAGTGTTTGCCTATTCTGGCATTGCTGGAATGCTAATTCATTTCGCAAAAGTCGGGTGCCAGTGTATATTTATTATTATAAATTATATGGTTAGTAGGTGACCGTATTATAAAAGGAACATTTATCCTGCATGACTGAACCGAACCGCATTTTTATTTTTTTGGCATGAGATATTTGTCTTTATTTTTTCTCCGTAGTACCCTGTTACATATTTTACATATACGCATGACATGTTTGTACTGGCGTCTTAATGGTAACTAATGGCTTAAAGATGGCTTCAACACTAAAAGAAGTGCAATCAAATGAATTGTTGAGCCTTAGTTTCCGGAAGTAGGTCATAATGGTTTATGCCCAACAGAGCTCATTATTTTATTTTATTTTATTTTATTTTCATTTTGAAATTCGTCATGTAATAAAATATTCACCTTTTTTTTGAGGACTACGAATGGGCTGTATTTACAATGTACCTGCAAGAGAAGGAGGAGGAGACGATGATTCAGTACATACTGCAGTTGGATTTCACGTGCAAGACATGGTCAATCTTCTGATGGCTAAACGTGGTCACGACGCGTCTGGAAGAACCGGACCGACCGCTTTATTGCTCTACAACCAGATCTTCGCACGCATATCTCCTACGTATATGACTACCAGAAGACTTTACAAAAACGTTCTGGCGTATTAGGCGCATTGTTCAGACTGGTCGTTGATATATGTGCAAAGTACGGCGACAGCGATTTCTACAAGTTTGATGACACAGGCTTTATGAGATGTGTGAAATCCAGATTAGGATCGTTATTTCTTATTCAGGCCGCGTTGAAATGTCAAATGTTATTCAGCACGGCAATCGAAAATGGGCGACAGCAATGTGCAGCATTGCGAGCGGATGGCCATGTGGTACCAGGGTAAGCCTTGGTAACCCCAGTGGCCACATTCCACAAGGCTTACCCAGGTACCACATTCCAGCCGACTGAACTTTCCGAACGATCCGGCTGGAACCCAACCATACTACGGGCTTCGAGTGGCACAAATACTTCAAACAGCATTCAAGGGCCCGTCGAAATGGTCGTTGGAGGATGCTGGTACTCGACGGCCATGAGAACCATGTCAATGCCGAATTCAACCAATACTGTAAAGAAAACGACATTATTCCATCTCTATTTGCCGTCCCATTTCTTACTTTTAACCCGTTGAAAAGAGCCCGCGGTAACGAGATCTCGTTCCCTATCATGAGCCAAATCTGTGACGAAAAGGAAGAACGCTTCTTATTATTTTGGTTTCCACAGTCCCAGGCCTGCCACTGGGGGAGAAGGGAACAAACGGACAATCCGCACGCAAGTCCTCATGGCCTCACCTGGG